>NW_017805497.1:3122403-3123679 GCF_001891065.2 Hippocampus comes | reverse complement strand
GTGTGTGTGTGTGTGTGTGTGTGACATTGAGAAGCAAACATGAAAATTAGGCGAAATGCCTGTAAATACATTTCAGCCACAGGTGCCCACTATTCAATGAAAAGGGCATTTAAATTTGTAAGGAGGCTAATTGACATTCAAACTCCATCATCTTGGACTAATTGGTAATTCTAATGACTGGCTTTCTGCATCCTGGCGTGAATGAGTGACAAAAGCATGTAAATGAAAAAGCAACAACTGTTACCTAATCAGGTGTATCCCGTCGGTCATAAGAAGTCAGGCTTAAAGAAAAAAAAATTACAGGCAGCTTTCCACAAACAAACACATTTTTAAAACGTCCCGAATTAGATACTCTCAATTCCCAAAGCATCTACCGGTGATCATTAGCTCAGCAGAGCATCTGACAGCTCATCCCCAACCGCTGCGAATTCTCTGCTAAATCATTGCTGCTGTTTGTTGCCTGTATGTTTGCTTACTCTAGCACAGACCTGACATTCTGATGAGCGCAGAAACAGAACCCATCGGGTGTTGAAAAGTAAAAATGGCCTCAGATATTTAGAAATTATCAGCAATGTTTTAGACTGAAAAGTTCACGGGTGCGGGGAGGGCGGAGGAGGACAATGCAAAACAGAATGTAGGAGACAAGAGGACAGAGAATTGTGAGGTATTTTTCAGCGTCTTTATTGAGTGATTAATGATGAGAGAAAGGAATTTCGGCATGTCAGCTGAGCCATGGGGAAGTGGTTAAAAAGACGGCATGCCCGCTGAAAAGTTGGGCCTAATGTCAGCAGAGAATCAAGTCAGACTTTTTTCCATTCAAGCCCTCAAAACATTAGCCAAGCAAAGGACGAAAGTTTGATACCACTGATTTAATTTTTGATCTAATTATGAGTAAAAATTCAGCTGGTATTGGCAATATCGATCTTACTGATACTTTGTGCAAATGCACCTAGAGCCAGATTTACAAATGGCTTGCACATGCAAATATGGGTGCAAACTCATTCAGAAGCAAATCAACTAACCGAAAATCGGTTCTCGACCAAACTAAGCGCACTTGAATGCGCCACTTGACTCCTCTCGCCTTCCTTACACGAAGAAGTGACGCTTCCTCGGGTAGACGAGAAAGTGACGCTTCCTCGTGTAGCGTTCCAATGTGAGCAGACGTGTTCAATCAAGATTTTTTTTTCAAAAGAGCGTGTTTCGGTTTTCGAACAAGTCGGTTTTCGAACAGCCTTCTGGAATGGATTATGGTCGAAAACCGAGCTATGACAGTGTG
>NW_017805497.1:3102126-3122357 GCF_001891065.2 Hippocampus comes | reverse complement strand
ATAAATATATATATATATATATATATATATATATATATTTGGGATAGTATGCTAGAAAAATTCATCTGGGAAAGATGAGCGCCAATTGTCACCATGCACTCATATGACCCAGATGCACAGGAATGAGAAAATGAGGAGTTGAAAAGAGTGTTGTTCTGTTGACTGGCTCCAGGTCAGCCCCTGTGATCACTCAGAGGCGCCAAAATTTAATTGCTGAATAGACGACACTGTCCATCACCCATATTTTTTGTTGGCATTTTTACAACGTTTGCTCGTGTGTAAAAGTTCTTTCCGAGAGCTGTCAGTTTGACAACAGGTGTGCAATTTGACAGGGCAAACCACGAGGTTGAGGTTCGAAACAGAACATACAAACAATGCTAAATGTTGAAACCCAAGGACTGCTTTCCGAACTCTACTCCTAAGCCACCATCATTCAGGACCCCTGCACAATCTAGTCAGATCATGTTTGAAAGTCAAGAAGAATTGCAAAAAAAAAAAAAAAAAACACTATCAATTGCATCAGTTGAAAAAAGATATCCAATCCTTAACCTGGGTCCGCTTAGGAGACAACGGTCGATAGCTCCGTTGTCAACATATCGGAACTGAAGTACAACTCCTGTCAAAGTACAGCAACAGTGACAGACACGGGATGTCACACAAACATAAAGCCTAAAATGTGGTGTGGCATAGCCTCAGCATATGACACAGAGCTTAGGATATCCATCTTGTTTACGAACGGACGCCAACTGCGTCATCAGTGAATTTTATTGGGAAGTACATGCAGGTAGTAACAACAAAGAATTTGCCGGAAGCTTATTTTTTTGCGAAAATCATAGTGTTGACTTTAACTTTATGTTTTATGATTGCATTGCTCTCTGGCAGTGTTAATATAGCTCCAAGAACTTATAAAATGGTGACAACCTTGGTATTATTTGCCATAAATGTCATTTTCCATTCTTCTTTCATTTGGGAAATAATACAATATATAAAACAATCAGATTGGATTGCATTAATTAAAAAAAAAAAAAAAATCCAAACACAAATTGTGATGATTTTGCATTCCCCTTTAAATAAGGCAAGATTATATCGTTCCCTAAGAATCCAGGAGAAAAGTTAATTACCACAAAGTCATTTGATAATGAATCATTCATTCTTGGAAATTCTTGCATGGTCATACTTGATGCCCTTTATAATATTTACTTTGAAAAAATACATTTTATGTGGAGGAGGCAAATAATATTTATTGTGTATAGTCCTTCAACTTAAGTAGGCCATCGAGATATTTCACTTGGTTCGACACTTGGCAGGTTGTATGAGCAAAAGATGGATGAATGCTACACTTTGCGAAAATGAATACAGTACAGACTTGATTATATGCTATAGTTGAGTACCACGAGACCTGCACCCCTCTCCGTTTGTTGTTGAATCCCGTTTGCCCGTGATAAGAAAATTTAAAAGATTTGTTTCGAACACATGGATCCTATGTCTTAAATCCTACATATAAGAAGCTAAAATTAGAAATGGCATTCTCGACAAAAGATTGCAAACATACTCATATGATATAGTTTATGAAAGGGGGCAAGAATGGTTGTTCAGGGAGTGACAGATCAATCTGCACGGGGTCTTGGTTAAAGAAGATTTGTGATCGCTCGTGGGCAAGTGTTCTGCAGAGGTGCTTGCCAATTGCGCAAGAAGATAGCACCTCCAAAATCGTATTCATAGAGTTACGGCAGGATTAGCTGCATTTTTAGAACGGGATATTAGAATAACTCGACATCAAAGATATAACCAAATGGCATGCAGTTGTTGTTTGGTTCTTTACATGATGAGGATTTTTCCATTCACACATTAGATAAGCTTGAGACAGGAAATGTCATTTCACAAATTCATGGTGCCACACCTCAAGATGATCGTGAATTGTCTTATCAATGAATAACTTTGCTCTCTATTTTTCTGTAAAATGATGACTGTATACTTGGAATTCTTGGACATTATGTTTAAAACTAATACGTTGTAAAGTGGCTCTAATCTTGGATTTCAGAAGCAATTGAAGACATTAGAAAGAGGCAATGTGAAGAAAAAGAGAAGGGGAGGTAGAGAGGAGATCTGCGGTGGGCTGGTGTGCAGATGAAAATTGATTTATTGCGGCTCTGATGAGTAGCGGCAAGCCAGGAGACAGTAGGTGCTCTCCAGGCCCTTATCGCAGTGACATAAATGAAAAGGTATCCACACCCCCCCACCCTCCTCACTCCTGCTGTCATTGATACCAAGATCCCGGCAAAAACTTGAGGTCCCGGCGTACAAATGTATGCAGTGCTGTTTTCCTATCCCTGCCCGGTTACAGTTGCAAATGCTTTTACAGCATTGACATACTTTCCATTAATATTTGAAACGATTCTAATAAACCTCTCAAGATTCCCTGCAAATCAATATAAAGATTGCGCAAAATGGGTTTACACTCAGCACCCATTCTCCAGGTGCCAAATCTTTGCCGTCGAAAAGAAGAAAGCAGTTATCTGACCTTTTCAGAGAGTGTTTAGCATCCCCACTGCGTGACATTTATTCATAGACATGAAGGAAGGCGCTCACAATTTAAGCCTCTCTGGAAGGGTTGCCGCCCATTTGAATGAGAGAGCATTTAAATTGAGCTAAACCCGTTTTGCTGGGTGTCTTCCTGTCAGGTGAACGTTGGTGCACTATACATAGCGTAAAACAAAATGACTTCTTCGTCGTCGGTAACTGTTCCCACTGTACAAGCTTAAGCACCATATTAAACAAATCCACTTTTACAATTACACATTTATGGAGGGCCTTAAACTTTGACAACAGAGGAATTTACACAAGGGTGCCAAAAAGGGCTTTGGGGCATGTTGTGGCGGCTTAAGGCAGAAACAGTTAAAACACGGGCTGAGATTGCACGGCATTTTGCAGTTGTCACTTTGAAAAGCCACCTGTGGCGGCAAAGACTTCTGCAAATTAAGCCTTGGAAACCGACAGCAGCGCACAGTGACAAGAATGTAAAATGAGATGAAGTGCTACCTGAATAAGACCTTAAGAAAGCAGATTCAAGATAAAAAAAGGGGGGGTTTGGTCATTTAGGAGTGGGTGTACAAATTATATAAGGGCAGGTTTAACATCCTGTCGGACCTTACAGACAAAAGATGAACATTTAACACAGCTTGGACTCATTTGGCCCGAAATGGGAAAATCCAGCCTTAGTGAAGGTCGGCAAGTAATTAACCTTAAATGCTGCTGGCTTTTGTCTGCTTGTCTGTGGTCAGTAAATAAAAAGCCCAGGGTAAAGAGCTTTGTTGAAAGTTTGGCCTGCCGCATAGCAAGGCATTAATATGTGCTCCGGCGAGAGCCTGTCAGGATTTATTAGTTGCTGTCATTGGTACTCCACTGTAGGTGTCAGCTCTTGCAGAGCAGAAAAAAAACAAGATGAGAGGACAGATTGACAGTCAATGGTCAGCAAAAGGCCTTTAATAGAGAACGTGCTCAAAAAATCCCACGGGAGTCACCGTGTTTTGCAAAGGACTTGTAGTTTTACGCACACAGACTCGATCAAAAACGTGACACAAATTGCCCATGAAATTAAGAAATGGTCATGTATTTCAATTTATTAGGGTTACTGTTGATGAAAGTGCATTTGCACAGCTGATGCTGCCTATGAGCCTGGAAAAAAATCCTTTACACATCAGACTATATGAGATAGATGTTGGTGTTTTTTTTTCCCCAAACCGAAATCTTTATTCCATGAAGAACTGATGCATCACGTGAATTAATTGGTTTGAACAAAAGAATGAAAGCGGTAGAGAAACTTGGAAAAGCAGAAAGAAAACGATAGAAAGGCCCTAAGCTCCAAGTCGGACCGCTTAATATTGAAATGTGCATACCAACTGTAAAAAAAAAAAAAAAAAAAACACTAGCCTAAAGATTATATCACAACATATGAGCATGTGAACATGTGAAATCGGCCCAGTGACAGTCAGTCCAGCAGATAAACACAATCAAGGCACTGTAGCTGCAAAGAAATCCTGTACGTGATCATTTTTATTGGCCATATATTCTACTGGAACAGGTCCACTTTAATGTAACATTTAATATAACATAATCATTATGGCCTTCATAAAAATGTTTTTGGGGTGAGGTGGGGTTGAGCAACAACATGGCCACGTGATGCGGCCCTTTAAGTCGAGTCCAAAACTTTGCAGCGGTGAGGATTCATCTGATTTTTCAATCAAATCCCCACACATCCAAGATCGGTATGCAGATCTGCTCTCCTCAAGTGCACACCCTCAATCATGCCAAAAATCTGATGGACTGCCGACAATGCAGCCTTCAAGTTGAAGGTGACTGACCTGGCCATTAAAAAAGGCAATGGAGCCGCTGGAGTAAATGAAGCCTTAATAAGATGTTGGAGGAAGCACCGTGGAGAACATTCTCATTTCATGAAGACAGCAAAGGATGTTGTGCATATTTTCTGGTGAAAGTGGCAATATTTTTGCTGTTGTCACTTTGTGCTGTTTTCACTTGTGTTTCGTTCCTACAATAAGATTTTTGTTTTCTCTCATATTCTTTTGTTAAGAATGTTTGACAGGAAGATTGGCATGAGGATCTCATTCTGTTGGGACGGGGTCATGTAACTGTAAGGTGTCACGGTCAAAAACTCGTCTCAACTGTCACAGCAGTAGTCAAAGTAGTCGTAGTCGTGTGGAGTTCAGTGGCCATCTTGTGTGACGTGGAGAGGGTGTTCCATTAAGTTCACGTTGCACCGAGGGATCAAGATTACCGGTTTCTGTGGTGGGACAAATGCAATATGGAAGCTTCACCCGAAATGTTCCGTATAGAGGGTCAGTTGTTTGGTGCTGCATCGTCACCTCGATGTGCAAAGTTTGGGCTCCAGCACCTGGCTGCAGAGGGAGCTCCGGTGAGGTCTATTCAACCCAACTTGTTGATGTTGATGATGGATTGATGAAGGCACCAGATCGCTGCAACGCTAGTTAGCTCCACCGATAACAATTCATCACCAACAACAAAAATGCGCTTGCCACAATTCCAAAGCAGGAACGTGATGAAAGTTCAGCTGACCTGGAAATGGCTTCAGGGGAACATAAAATGGAACGTGCTCTCGGGTTCTAATGGTGCACCAGCTCAGATAAGTTCAGCTGACAAGTTTTGCTTGATTGGCTAATCCTTTCGCAACGACAAAACCAACTTGCTCGGCACTTGTCAGCAGAACATAAAGCTAATGCTAGCTCTCATTGCCCAAATGGCGGCAATGATCACATGGTCTTCTCACAATAACGCAGCTACGGCTACGGCCCATTGAGCTACTTGGAACAATTCATCCACTTCAGCCCAGTTTTGACAAAAGCGTCACTGAGTCGGCATCGGGGCTGGTTTTGTGGGCCGGACACTTTGCTCAAGCGGGCCGGATTTGGCCCCCGGGTCGCTCGTGGTTGATTTAGGACATTTAGCAATCACAGGGCGGACGCATGAAGACTGACAGTCTGACAATAATTCACACTCAGATCTACACCTATGAGCAATTTATTGTGCTCACTGAATCTTCTTTCTAATATGTACTTTGAGACTCTCTTTGAGAGGAAGATGGAGTATCTGGAGAGACAAACAAAATTTGAATCCAGTCCCCCCGGCAGGGACTGCAGTCTGTCCCAGGTGACTCAGAGCAAAAAGAGACGACACTGTAGACTGGTCGCTAGTCATAGAGTCCTTGAGAACAAGACATTGAGCTCCCACCATCATCACAAAACCCGACCACTTAAAGACCAACGTCTTTGTTAAAGGCCATGACACTGTAAAAACGTGTTTTCAGTGATTTGTTCATCATTCTACGCAGTACGGTGTTGACATGAATGGAGTACAGTAACTCACCTTACAAAAGTAATGACTGGGTGTATATAAAGGGCAATGTCCAGAGAGCATTTGTTTTTATTGTGATGGATGAAAAGGAAGTCCTTCTAAAGAAAATCCTCGAAGCTGTCAAAGTTCACTTGGGGCTTTCAAAGGTTTTCGTTGCACTCCTTTCATACAGCGAACTCATTTCTAACATGTTTGACAAATCAATTGCCAGTTGGAAGCATTTGTAAGCGCAGTCAGTTGGTGTGTAACAAAGTGAAAAGACCTGAGAAATAATGGTTCCATTTTACCTTGAACAAGTCTTGACGTTAAGTAGAGATAGTGAGTGAACGTTAATGACAGCTACCAGCGCAGTCACCAAGCAACCAGTTTCTGTTTCACAATCAGGAGGAGGGTGAATGTGCTTTTCGGGCCAATTTATTAAAGTCATCTTCCAAGGCAGATGGATTGGCGAGAATACACAGTACGTATTTAATGTCACAAATCAATTTCACAAAATTTTAGCTGACACACTTGAGGCTGGTCGAAACATTAAAAAAACACAGACAAGAAGGCACAGCCAAGGCTTGGTTTATAACAGCCAAGAAAATCTAACGTTGTAAACAGTGGTGCCCGAGAAGTCATTAGAGATAATGTCAATATTGACTAAATTCCAGCAACGACTATTTTTTTTTCTTTGGTGGGCATGATGGTGGCCGGCTTAACATACGCTACATCAATTCTCATTCAAGGCTGTCTTAAAGTGGTTTTTTTTTCCCTTAATTGGATTTTTTTAAGTCAAATAGATGCCACCTTCACACTTGGCAGCCAACGGCATCAGGGGCTGAGCCAAACTGATTCCATGATTAATTTCCACCAAATGTGCATCCAATTGGTGGAAAAATCCACCCTTTACTATCTTCCTATTAGTCTTCATCAGGGGAAGAATTTAGCCCCAAAACAACAGACATTTTGATGAACTAATTGCAAGACAATTTTTCATTGCATGTCTGTTGTTAATTGTTCACACTGATTAGACTTCGGACAAGTTTGAGGGCATCCAATTATTGTTAGCATGCCTTATGAGAATAACAGGCATACCGCTTCCTAAACAGAATTCTTGTCATCCCCACTACACGTCGCGTTTTTAATCGAAGCCACACACGTTTATCTTCAAAGATAGACAGCGGAAACACTTAGGTGGAAAATCTGTTCTGCAACACTCCAGATTTCAAATTTCCCTTTCGAAATCATGGAAATAGAAAGTATTTTCTTCAGTACCAGTCTTTATTTCTAACTCATGGCTAACAAAGGTGTTCCGGCGATGTGAAAGTGAACACATTTTAACCATCTAAATTGTGAAAAAGAAGTTAATTAATGTAAAAAAAAAAAAAAAAAAGGACTGTAACTTTGATAAGAATAAGAAAAATCATGTGGGGCGAGCGCTTGTGAGATGAAAATTATATGACGTCATGAACTTCGACTTAAGAAATTCCACCGTAAATCTAACTTGAACAGATATAATCAACAACATTTTTGATTATATAGATTTTTTTTATTTTAAATTCAAATTCTGCAATTTTTTTTTTTTGTCACCACCTTGAACCATAATCGCGATCCGTCTCGAGTTTCTTTGAAGTGGAATGCCAGACGTACTGTACAAATAAACCAGACAGGGTCATAAAAATATCATCATAGAGGATGCTCCTGTTTAGTAGCAGCCCGATCCTGCTCTTTTCACCGCTTTCGTAAATATTTTAACGAATATATTGGATGCCCAATTTGATTTATGTGGGGCAGAGATTCAATTGAAGACATTTTATATTCGAACATTTGCATCTTTTTTTTTGCCCTCATTTAAATTCAAGTCAATCCAACTTGATTTTCTGTATGGATTGTGTTAACACATATACAAGTGTTACAATATCCTCCTGCGTTTTTTTTTCTTAAATTTTAAATCATTACGATAAAGGGTGCCTTTTATTGCGCTTGAGCGCCTGCCCTGCAAAATATTTGATCAGCCTGCCTTCAAATGACCTTTTAACAATCAGAAATAGAATTTTGTTTACGCTGCGAAATTTCCCCACTGCTTTCTCTAATGCGATTCTTCACAGCCTCCTTGTTTTTAATCTCAGCACATAACCGTCTCAAAACCAATACAGTGAGTCCTTGCTGTTCATTGAAGATGCCATAAGATGTTTTTGTCGACGTTCAGCAACACAACCAATTACATGCGGGTACTACCTCATCAAATCATTCACTGATACAAATTCAAATTCAGTCTGAGTCGCACCGGACCATTTAATTGCTGTCTGTGTGGCGATTGGAGATCTAACTCATTTTAACTACATGGACATGGACAAAAGTCTTGGGACACACCTCCTAAACTAGTCAATCAAAAGCCGACAAGATCCCTTAAGTCGCCCTGAACCTCAATCATTCATCGTCCCAAGACATTTTTTTATTCTATGTATTCTATGCTTCTAACTCTGTGGAAGCCATTTGTGAAAGGTCCTTATCTGTTAAGGTCCATAAAAGAACGCTGGGTGAGCACAGTGTTGAAAAACTTGAGAGCGCTGACCTCAACCACATCAGAGACGTTTGAAATGAACGGCAACTGATCTTGTGGGGCAGGCTCTATTGTTCAACATCAGAGCTTTGCTTTTGTTTTGAAAAAGGAGAATGAACTGTTGATAAGAAAGCCGAAGGCTGTTCATCGCATTTCTAAGACAAAGAGATCAAAGGCCCTATTTTAGTCGACAGGCGTCTGTGCGCTCGGTGTAAAAACAGGTGCAACTTAATTTTTGGTGCTCGGGCAAGAGGAGTCTAGCATGTTGAGAAGTGCATCGCACCTCACTGCTCATTCCGATGCGTGGAGTTGTCTCACCCTCGACACACCTGACAATCTGTGTTTGGCAAAAAAAACAAAACAAAACAGGTGTATCTTCATTTTGGTGCCAGGGTCAGTCGAGTGAACACAGCTCACTTATTTCTTGGTCAGTGAAAACGGCTCCTCTCATTCCCTTTAAAAAGCGCAGGATAGGCACACACACAGTCTCAGACATTGCAGAAGAGTCCATACAGAAGATCAAAACACTCAAGAGTGTGTTTATAAGGAAACTGCAAATAGACCTTCCACATGCAGATGATGTAAAGTTGACCAGGGGGATTCCAGATCACCACTGTGACGTGGCCACTTGGAGACCGATTGCCATCCCGATCAGGGTCAGCCTATGTGACTCCGTTCAGCCCCCATTAGCTGTGCTGTGTGTGTGTGTGTGTGTGTGTGTGTGCCTGCCTGCCTGCCTGCCTGCCTGCCTGCGTGCGTGCGTGTGTGTGTGAGTGATGTCAAACTTTCAAGGCTGTTCTTCCTGTAATATCTTTCTACCTAAATCCATTCTGTTAGCTGGACTTCTGCCATAGTAACATAACATCGAGGCATTTTGACTTGCAGTGCTTACACAATGCTAAAGGGACAATGTATTTTGGGGACACTGACTTTTTATATGAGAAAGGAATTTAGTTTTGACTCATGGGCAAACTGTTTTGCAAGAAATATGAGCTTTTGCAGGTAGGCGTTGTGCTGAACCATCCAGGTGATTTGGACAAAAGCACTAAGTGAATGCAAATGAGAAAGAGCGTTGCAATTTTGATGGCACTGAGTCTTAACGAGGGAAAGGAATCAGGTTTTGAAGCAGGTGTGAACAGTTTTGGGAGAGAGATGTGCTTTTGCCAGTGAGCCGCACTGAGCCGTAATGTTGCGCAGAACTGCAAGACTGTTTGGCCACATGAGTTTATCATTTTCGGAATGTCATTTATGCTTCAAGAAATGAGCCAAGCCAATGGAGAAAAACTGGAATAACAGTTTTATAGTGAGTGAACAGATAATATATCATAGAAATTGGAGAATTTCCCATGGGATACATTGTTGCCTTCGACACCAATGTTTTTCAGGTTTAGCTTTGGTGCAATGGCATGATTTGACATTTATGTCGGTTTCACGTTGGTTCAGGGGGGTGTTAGTATTTTAGCCTGGTTTGCAGCCTGGCTCATAAAAAAACGTTGTGGCGGTATGGATGATGGCTGCCTATAAATGGTTAGCTTGAAAGACTAAGGTGGGCTTCCAACAACTTTCTGGATAGCATAATTCGTAATATTTAGTGATCTGCCTTTTTCTTAGATTATTTATTGTTCTATTGCAGTTAGTATAAAACATTCTCATGGCCCTTGCACAGACTCAGCTTGAAAAGGGTGTGTTGGTGCTTGGGGAGCCGGGTTGATGATGTGAAGGGTATTTGCTCCGATGCCAAAACCAGCCGCATGAGGAACGAGCACTATTCAAAGTTTCGCAATACTTGGATGGTGCATAGCCTTGGACATATTTGATACTACCAAATGCTTACTGATAAAAGACGTAGAGTAAAAGTGGTCTCTCACACATTTGCCGGTCTACCTCTCCATCAGCTGAACGACGATCGTGTTTTTTTTTTCCCCCACAACTGTGTGCTAATGTGCATGTTGTAGTGCTGCCAAACCTGCTGTGCTGAACGTAACGACAAGATAGAAGAGGCAGCCGTAACCCAACACTCCAACCCTAGAATAGTGCTGATGGACAAAATTTAAAAAAAAAAAAAAAAAACGTGCTTTTCATTTTAAGCTCTAGAGTATTTGAGTCTGGAAGGACCAGTGGTGGGAGATAAATTGGGGTCATGAAAAAAAAAAAATTAGCATGGTGCAATTTGTTCTGTGTGAGCCTCTATTCAAATGTTGACACCGTTTTATGGTCTCCTCATTACAACGGGGCGTACGGTTATACCGTCGCTAATTTTAGACTTGTTTTGTAGCTTGCACCAACCACAGAGAGTCTGTCCAATATACGCGGGACTTGTAGCATGACGGACATCTTCAATTTAAAACAACTTATTTTAACCTCCAGGATCCCTCGCTGTACACTGTCGAATGGCAGACCCAGGGTGTTCTTCAGACCCATTAATCGATCAATTTTCTGTCCTGGTTATTACTTTGAATCCAGGCAGTGGTAATTTTGCCGTGACCGGCAACTCTCCTGCTGGCATTATTTTTGCCGTGGAAGCACTGTTTAGTTCGTCACGGGTGCAAGGAAATCTTGGTTTGCCGTGAGTTGACTATTCCATTTTAAAATGCACTAAACCTCTACAGCTAAAAAAAAAATTAAGGCCACAGTATCACCTGCAATTTAAGTTGTTAGGAATGCTGGTACAATCTGCAAAGCTTCATGAAAGATTAATATACTATCATCTTAATTGTCTTTCACATTCATTTGTACATACCTGAAACAATTTAAGCTGTAACCTAATGAGAGTTATTATCAGAGCAGCTGCAATAAGATCTGATTAGTGGGCTAATCGAAATTTCTGTGATTCATCGAACCGCAAAATAATTATTTGTGGCATCCTAACAACAATGTATGTTCCCCAAACATTTCAGTATCATTTCCAACTCATTTTACATTCTAAATAAATTACTTATAATAGATTTGATTTGGGGCGGGGAGCATGTTGATGGCCATGTGGCAAAAAAAAAGTTGACACAAAAACCCAAGCTAAACCTTTCTGATGTCCAAAGGTATCTCACTTCTTTGACACCAATTACATCTTACAAATATCCAAGGCCTTCGATGCTATGTTGGGGAAAGCTGGAGGTTCATAGAAAGGAAACAAAACCATGAATTTTTCAGTGAAGAGTGGAGGATAGGTTCAACGGAAAAAAATAAGTGAAAAGAAAGAGAGAGAGAGAGAGAGAGAGAGAGAGAGAGAGAGAGAGAGAGAGAGAGAGAGAAAGGTCACCAACTAAGTTTTAAGCACAACCCTGCATGATGGGAACCACACAGTGAAGCCTGGTTAAAATATGCTTTTCCATTTTTCCATTCTTGTCATAATAGCAGGAGGTTGTAAGATCGAGCACCAAGAGGCACATCCAGAGAAGTACTCCAAAGGCATAGAAAATGATAACAGAGCTGAGGCAGCCCTCTCATCCCTGCCAGAGCTTGGACATAAAAAAAAAAAAAAAAAAAAAAAGGAGACACATTACCATCTATGTATGGACTTGTTTTTAAAGCAACCATATGACACAAGGACAAAAAAAATCACGTTGTCCAAGAACTATGCCAAATTAAGAAATGTCTCCATGATTTCAGTCAAACTACACCAGGACATTGGATGCCCCCCCACCAAAAAAAAAAAAAATAAAATTGTAAAAATTGTACCGGTCAAAAACCCAATCCCTATTAGAAAGTGTTCTGCAATGCGATTTGTACACCCCTGCAAACGACAACCATCCATCCATTTTTAAGACCGCTCTTTGCAATGACAAGCAGTCTCAGGGTTTCTTACAAACACTTTAGAGATGAAGCAAAGATGTATTCACTGCTATTATTCCTCACGAAAGATTCTCTCTCATCTCAAATGGCTCTGTCAAGGGTAGCCACTCTCCAAAAGAATGGATCGCCTGAACGTGTGTTGCTTTTATGCATTTCGATTTGTTATCTGCAACCATCCGAGTCATCTGGACAAGATTAGATATGCAACATATTTAGTCCCTAAAATCAGAAATATAAGTATAGTTTCATATAATTGTCCAGTGGTATTTTATAGACTGCTACTCCATTCCCAAAGAAGTGTCACTGAAAATGTTATATCGGTTATTGTGATTTTGGCACTTCTTTCTCTGAGGCGTGATAAAATAATGCCTATTAGTTGGCACTGTTTTAATGAAGTCCAAATTAATTGATTGGGAATGCACAAAAGAACAATGTTGCAATCATGTGGCCCAATTAGAATGAAATTGGTTGTCTCCAAGCAGAAAAAAAAACAGTCTTCATGATTAAGAAAAATCTCTTTTTGAAAACCTTCAGCGTCAGTCAGATACGTAATATTAGCCAGTGTTACAATTGATGCCTCTTCAGAATGTTATGAGAACATACAGGTTGATGATCGTTCGAAGTCATATGACTTTATATTCTTATTTGAACTGAACTCATACACCCCAAACTGTGAGGTTTCCGGAAAAAAGTTTTCGGACAGAATTGGGATTCCACAATCGTAGACACAGAAGAAATTTGGACCAAAACATATATTTGTTGTCAAACAAACGCAAAACTGGCAAAGTACAAAGAAGGACGCTGGTAACACAGAACCGGGTAAAGGCGAGAACAAACAGAAAACGCTTGCAAGAGGCAAGGTACGAGAAAAACATAAATGGCTTGTCAACTCAAAAGACAAAGAGAATTCAATGCACAAGAATACAAACTGAGAATATGCCGTACACGATGCTCTTACGTTTTCTGAATAGATTCCTTTTTTTCCCATTCTATGGCTATCTTTTCTCTTTGCCGTCAGTTACGCCCGAAACAAATCGAAAGAAGAAAAAGAAAACCACCTTTGCGGGGCAAAAGTCTGTTGGGCGAATTCAATTTAAGAGGCTCCATCGTATGCCAAGAAGAGTTTGCATTCTATCTTTGTGTTCCAAACTTTCCGGTCTTGGTTTATTATTCATCTTTAAAGCAAATACAGGACGCCTGTTTGTGCTATGGCTCAGTCAAATGACATTGCAAAGCTTTTAAAGAGTAGATGAGAATGCTGTGTGATATTTGTGTCAGGTGGGTGTGCAGCAAGACCACCCACTGCAGTACAATCAGCTCCCAAGTCAAGAGCACAGCAGTCATTAGAAATGCTGTTTATTATTCATGTGAACTCGCAGCGTCTTCCCCAACACACATTGAAAGGGTGAGCATGCGGGGGAAAAATATCTGGCCACTAGATGCTTGGCATGAACTCTGATATAAGACGGCGCTGAGAGTTCATTTAACATTCACACTGGGACTCCTCCCATCATCCAGGAACACTTACTGTAGGATTAAATTATCATTTGGGCCTCCGTGTGCACATTCGCTTAACAGGATTTGCATTGATAATACATTAGGGACTATAGACGACGTGTTCCACTTGAGCCAACTTTGCGAAAATGTGGCTCAAGACCGTAAACCTTGTCCTGAGAGAGCCAATTATGTTAGCTTCCATCACTTACTCTTCGGGGGGCGGAAAAAAAAAGAGAATGTCAACAGCGTTGATCCACCACAACACATTTGTTTGCATGATACAAGTTGCACTGGAATGTCTTGTGGCGGATGCTAAAACCGAATACTGGAAATTCCTTGAGCAAATTAAATGTGAAGTACCGCTTTGAATGTTTTATGATCCAAATCATTTATATGTATAGTGGCTGGTATCAATCACATTTCAAGAAGACATCTGAAAAATTATTGTGGCAAATTCTGTCACTTTTGAAAATGCTCATTAAACTTACGTTAACGTTCAAGCTAATTTGGTTGAGTTATATTTTGATATAATGTTTTAAAAAGTAATTGTCGGGACATTCCTTCAGTAACTCTTGACTCTGTGTTCAAATTAGAGGTTACACTGCGCTGTGGTGGTTGTTCCCGGTTATCTCTGAAAGTTTGATGAAGTTCATGTAAGAATTAGCAACAAAGTGAAGACAAGAGACCCTTTGAGAAATTTACCTTTTGCGAGACAGATTCCTAAAGTAGCGGAATCAATACTTCATTAATAAAAGTTTCCCCTTGAATTAGAGACCCATTCGAAGAAAACAGACAGTTTACAAAAACTGCCTTTTAATCTATAAAAGCAATTTCAAAATGTACCTGCTCCTTCTGGCCATTATCGGTGCCGCCTTGCATATTTTATACTGTCTATTGAGTCAGGTGAGATATATTTTCTCTACTCCACCATGTTACTCCACACATAAAATGTTTTTTCTTTCTCTCTCTTTTTTATTTGATTTTTATTCTGATTCAAAGTCCCTAAAAAAAATGTGTTTTTGTGAACGACCACTGAAAAGAGTAAATAGTTAGGACAAAATTGGACCATATTTTAAGAGTCTGTCAAATAAAAATGAAGACTGTCATTTTTTTTTTTTGTTTTTGTTTCTTTATGTTTGACTGCGAGATCATTGTGCTGCATTGCATACAGCATCTCAATTAGCAAGGGCTATTTGAGTCCAAATTCAGCAGTCGTGTACTTCAATGATTATTTCTTCATGCGTGCTATCAGTGAGCGGGTACCACAAGAATCCGTGCATAAACCAAAATTTATAACGCGATACAATAGAACCGCTAGGGTCGAACAAATTGTTTGTTCTGATTTAAAATCAATTTGTCCTGTAGGAAATGATGGGAAACAAATGTAAGTAACCAAACATGATTTATTTATTTTTTTCTCTCAAAAACAAAGAGTGTCAAAAGAACGTTAACCACTGGTCGTCCTTAAAGAGTGGCACTGAGCTGCTCAAGTCTCAAAACATATGCATGGTATCAGGCATTAAGGTGGTTCAGGCAGATTTGGGGGGGGGGGGGGTTTGACAGAAAATTCCAAATTGGACCTCCCAGTACAGCTCCTCCCACCTCCCAGCATATTTTAATTTAAAAGTTCCATTGTTATAGAGTGGGGCATCTGAGTGGGGTCTCAATACAAGCACAAGCATTAAATCTGATCCTAGTAGGCTTCAATCACAGGAGAGCAAGATGCAATATTCTCCGCAGGATTAGGCTGCTTTTAAATTGGCTGCAGAGAACAAGATGAAGCGCGCACCAGCATAGTAAAATAAGCCACTGGATGGAAGATGAGAGAGGGAGAGAGAGAGAGAGCAGTGTGTAATTAGCTTTGTTAGGGTGAGTAAAAAAAGAAAAAAAAACATGATGCCATGTTTAACTCGAGAATTATGGCTCTGGTTCTGTGAAATTGGTAAACCTTGAGGAAATTATCCACTAGGCGGCAATTAAATTCAAGATGAAACTTTTAATCAAGTAAATAAATGACTTTTCTCAATTAGCTTTGCTTGATTCTTCTTTGGAGACAATTTTGGAATCATTTTCTGCTTTACTCTATTCTTGAAAAAAAAAAAAGGATTTTAGCCCAGTTTTATTTTTCACAATGTCCTTGGGTTGAAAACTATTCTATCCTTAAGGGGTGAAAATTCGTAAAATAAATGAAATGGGTAGAACTAACCCTTTACTGTAACAATTTGTGTGAAAGTGTCTGCCCTTTTGTGAACAGGCCAGTTGGGTCCATGGTGAGGTCCAAGAGTTTGTTAGCAGGCTGCATTGCAGTTCATGAAGAATGACTTAAAAACATCACTCTTGGATTCATCCACTGTATCAGTACTGTTGGATTCTGAGACAAAGAGCAAAATACCATAGTGACCCAAAACATAAGTTATTGCATGGTTTTTTTTCCTATTTTCATTTGCTAATTAGTAATCTTTCACCATGAAATATTTGTTTTAATAAAAAAAATAAAAAAGTTGGGGGAGCACAATAAGTATCGTCAACGTATGGTCTCATTTTATTATTGGTTGATGCCCAACTGTGTGAAATAATTCAACTGAAAATGTCAAAAGGTGAAAAGAATTTGCTTTATCCTGGTCTTCTTGACAATCACAATCTTGACAATCACACACTCTACACAGAGAGGAAATCTGTTCAGCACGTTTTACCTTCATCGTAACACTGCTTTTTTAATTCATATTTCACAGGGCTGTGACAACTTTAATAAAAAACGCTCCAATGTTGGCAAGTGTCATCTTTCCCCTCGTGTTGTTGGGTTTCTCCTGCCCAAACAATTCTCCGACTCATAAGATATCTAAATAATCCCCGAGGAGACATGGAGGTGAATTAAAGACGTGATCACAATCAACGTAATTGTTAAAGAAGGATGCCACTGGATTTTCTATTTAAAACTTGCTGCACATGAAATTGTATCCAATCAAACATGGAACATATTTGTATGCAGCTTAGCCAAGCTCCAATGAGCAAGTAAAACGTAATTGTTGGCATGCTTGAAAGGCTGCAAACAGTTTATTAGACCACAGCGCCGTTAACGCATTATGGCTTGATGTCTGCTTTTTCATTCAGCGAGTTGCCAGCGGTAAATTTACAGCGCGTATAAATCCGTCTGCCCTATTTATATTTGCAGGAATTGCTGACAGGTTGCCAAAATATTTATCAACAGCGACAAAAGGACACGGGTGGTCACTGCCCAAAAACCTGCAAGGTGGAGCCGCTTGCTATCTGTCAAGATGACAGTGTGATCATCTGTTTTCCAAGCTTATCTCTCGGCGTGCTTTATCACTGTCACTGCCTCCCCTATAAGAGTAAGCCACATTATCTCTTGTGTAAGTGTGCATAAGAGGGTGAACCACTTAAGTCAGGACACTGCAGTAATTTACCTTGTTTGCCTGCCAAATGCAGTGGCTTTTTGAAACTAAAAGGTCCTCTTTGATTTACTTGAAAGTGCCATTGACCATCGAAGGGAAGAATCACTCATCAAAAGACTCAGCGTTTAGTCCTGCAACAAAAAGGCTTGGCGCATCTGTTAAGTTGAATCTGTCTGGTATGCATCTGAAGCACCTTGCCATTGTAGCTTCCTCAAACAAAAGAGAGGTAGCCCAGTGCGGCCCCTCGCGCTTTATCACCTGGTGCCACATGCAGCCACAGATGAAGGTTGAATGTCTTATCACAGACACACCATTAAGTCCCTCTGCTTGCTGTTGAAATGGGTTGAGCCATGTTTCCAGCCCCTGTGATCTCAGCAGAGGTGATTGATTCTATGATGGGCTAAGCAACAAAAACAACAACCTTGATAAACATTTCTCGGTGGAAAGGGAACCTTTCTGGGGGTGGGTCCTTTGTCAGAGGGACACACATTTTTAAAAATTTAATTTCACAATTGGTCAAGGGATTTTAGCAAGAAAACAGCTTAACTTTATTCCAATTGGGGTACGACATATATACTGCTTTCAACATCGATTTTAAGGCTGAAATGTAGTTGTGGCGGTTTCTGTTCAATGTTGCTGATAGTCAAAGCGGCACAAAGATAGCTGTTGTTATGACTGTTGTGTTTTATTTTTTGACTCATGAAGAAAACTTTGCATTCTCTTCACATACAAGCAGGAGTGGGAAAGTGCATGCTTTCGATCACAAGTTCTGGTCCTTTAAATAAGTTGAATTTATAATCGCTTCCCCTCTGTTAGGCATTTCTTGGATATTTGAAGTAAGGAGTAAAATTCCTGATGATTGGGAATTAAAATAATTGTTAGTAACTTTGGATAAGATGTGATTGTTTTATTGCAGTGTTCGTTTTTTTTGCTGTACAATTCAGGAGGCCTACACTTAAACGAATACATTTTTTAAAAAATGAGTTGTTTTTCATTGAATTGTTTTTTAAAATTAACCCAAATAAATCCACAATCCGTTTGTTTTTTAATTGTCCCTTTGTTAATCCTGATTGAACAAAGGAAAGTTTGGGGGTTGAAAATGTTGACATAACTACACACATTCCACCCCAGAGGGGAAAATAAAAAGAGGGCAATTGGAAAAAAAAAAAAGACCCCAGTCCAACTCCTGAAGAAGCACCGGCTGCAGCTCATAAGAAGAGGGGAAAACAGCGAGGTGATGCGTGCGTTTCTGTCACACTGAGCAGTGCGCACGGAAGCGGATACAAGACATAATCAATTACCACAATTGTACAGTAGGGTCCAAATGTCTACCTTTGGGAAAATTTATACCTTATATTGAACACACTGCACACCACTCGTGTGAGGTAAACCACTCAAGAAAGTGAAGTAATGAAAATCTATTTTTTTTTCTCAGTCCCCACATATATCGGTCAAGCCCCCCCCACCCCATCCTTAGCCCAGGGAGAGGAAAAAAAACTAGCGCCCTGCCTTCCCTGCACACTGAGGGATATTTGATCCCGAATCAACTCTGTATGATTGGGAAGCTGCAATCATCTGAAGCAGAGCCAGACATGGTAAAGGTATGCATCAAAAGCCGGGTTGACATTGAGACTTTTTTTGTCATTCTGGTCTGCCAATTACATGCTGCACTACTTTAAGCAGCTGAGCAATGTGACACACGGAGATCGATGTAAACATCACATGGTTGATCAAGATGGAATTCATTCGTCTGTTTAGCACAGTAGTTGTGATTGTTTTAACACTTTTATTCGAGCACCATCTTGATAAAAACAAGATGCACTTCCAAACAAGTTCTCCCATCACAGATGAGTTCTGTTCAGACGTCATTTTGCTCGTTCTGACTGGCAGTAGGAATAATCCACCCCTGTGAATTTGAATGAAATTGCATTCCCATTCGGCCTATTTATTCTGATGGAGGTGTTTTAATGAAGCATTTCGATAGCGTTAGGCCATTTGGTTTCAGTCTAATTGGAATACATGGTTCATGATACCCCATCTAATGAAGTAATTTCCGGAAAGGTTGAGATGAAAAACCTTATATTATAAACCGAATATTTTTATATCGAAAAGGTTTTTGTAATTTACTGCAACCTCTTCCAGTAATTATTTTTTGTACTGTGAAAAAAATTTCTACTTTAGATAGATGCGTTCAGATACCGTGGGGGTCGGGGTGTGTGAAGGATAAGAATTATTTTATATATATATATGTGTGTGTGTGTGTGTGTGTGTGTGTGTACAGGGTTCCCACGGGTCCTTGAAGTTAATAAAAATCCATAAAGAAAAGTTTCTAAAATCAATAAAAATCCATAAAAATTAACTTGTGGTGTTCATTTCATTTGTGTATGTCATTTTCCCCACCCTTCCAATGAATAGTTTTGTCGGAAAATGCGCCTGGCCCCTTTCCCGTCAAACCCCGCTGTCGGGCTACAGGCCTTCCTGGTTCCCGCTCTGCTTTTCCCGCCATCTCCGATGATGATCACATGATCACTTCGGGTCATTTCGGGCCAATTTGACATACAGTATGTCAAATAAAGGGTAAGCTGATTGCCCCTAAAAATAAAGATGTGCTCTTCCTTTTGCAGCAATGATTTGAACACCAGCTCAGCTTAAATAAAAAGGAAGTGGAAGAGTCTGAACCATGTGAAGATACGTGGTTGTTTTTTTGGGGCTAAAAACGCCTTACTATACATGATAGTTTTCTTCAGTAAAAAACGCCTTACTATACATGGTCATTTTTTGGGAGATAAAAACGCCTTACTATACATGGACTTACTGTACATGGTCTTTTTTTTCGGCTAAAAACGCCTTACTATATACATGGTCGATTTTTTGGGCTAAAAACGCCTTACTATATACATGGATGTTTTTTTCCGGCTAAAAACGCCTTACTATACATGGTTGTTTTTTTAAGGCTAAAAACGCCTTACTATACATGGTTGTTTTTTTAAGGCTAAAAACGCCTTACTATACATGGTTGTTTTTTTAAGGCTAAAAACGCCTTACTATACATGGTCGTTTTTTTCGGCAAAAATGCCTTACTATCCATGGTCGTTTTTTTT
>NW_017805497.1:3036573-3101199 GCF_001891065.2 Hippocampus comes | reverse complement strand
CTAAAAACGCCTTACTATACATGGTCGATTTTTTGGTCTAAAAACGCCTTACTTTTCATGGTCATTTTTTTCCGACTAAAAACGCCTTACTATACATGGTCGTTTTTTGGGGGCTAAAAATGCCTTACTCTACGTGGTCATTTTTTGTCTGCTAAAAAGGCCTTACTTTATATGGTCGTTTTTTTTCCAGCTAAAAACACATTTCTATACATGGATGTTTTTTGGGGGCTAAAAGCGCCTTACTGTACATGGTCGATTTTTTGAGGCTGAAAACGCCTTACTTTCCATGGTCATTTTTTGGGCTAAAAATGCCTTACTATACATGGTCGTTTTTTGGGGGCTAAAAATGCCTTACTCTACGTGGTCATTTTTTGTCTGCTAAAAAGGCCTTACTTTATATGGTCGTTTTTTTTCCAGCTAAAAACACATTTCTATACATGGATGTTTTTTGGGGGCTAAAAACGCCTTACGATACATGGTCATTTTTTTCGGCAAAAATGCATTACTATACACTGTCATTTTTTTCTGTTAAAAACGCCTTACTATACATGGTCATTTTTTGGCCTAAAAACGCCTTACTATATAAATGGTCGTTTTTTTCCGGCTTAAAAACGCCTTACTACACATGGTTGTTTTTTTGAGGCTAAAAGCGCCTTCCTATATACATGGTCGTTTTTTTGGGCAAAAATGCCTTACTATACATGGTCGTTTTTTGGGGGCTAAAAACGCCTTACTATACATGGTCGATTTTTTGGTCTAAAAACGCCTTACTTTTCATGGTCATTTTTTTCCGGCTAAAAACGCCTGACTATACATGTTTTTTTTAGAATCACCACCATTCTAGTAGAGTCGCAACAAAGTCATTGAGAAGCAAGCAACCTGATGGCCAACTGGTCAGTACGTTGGATTCCCAACACAAAGGTGCAGGGTTCGAGTCCAACGCTGGCCTGTGTGGCACTTGTGTGTTCTGATGGTTACTTGAACATCAAGAGACATTTTGCTCGAACATTGGCCTTCAGAGTAGTATATCACAGAACAAACCCGTGGTGTACTTGGGACTCCGTGGCCAAGTGGTTAGTGCGTAAGCTTCCCAGCGCAGAGGTGCAGGATTCAATTCCAGCTCTTGCTTACCTGTGTGGCATTTGCATGTTCAGATGGTTACCTGATTACCAAGAGATGCTTTGGTCAGGTTAAAAACAAAAAAAAAAAAAAACCTTACGAATACATGCAAGTCTTTTTTTTTTTTTTATGTTTGAAAATACATGCTCGTTTTAAAAAAAAAAAAAAAAAAAAAAAAACCTATACATGGTCGTTTTTTTCGGCGAAAAACGCCATGGTCATTTTTTCGGCAAAAAATTGGCTTACTATACATGGTCGTTCTTCGGGGCTGAAAACGCCATACTATAAAATGGTCATTTTTTTCTGTAAAAAAAAACGCTTAAATGCTAAAAAAGTCTTGTGAAACATGGTCGTTTTTTTGGGGTGAAAAACGCCCTACTATACATGGTCATTTTTTTTTTCAGCTAAAAAAAAACACCTTACTCACATGGTGTTTTTTTTTTTTTTTTTTTTTTTTTGATGAATCACCATTAAGTGCGTATGTCTGATAATATGAGTCAATCATGCATTTATATGGGTTTGCCTTCCAATGGAAACCAAAAGTACGAGATGGCCTGGTGACAAAAATGAGTTTGACATGCCAGGCCGAGGGACTCAACAAGTAGTCACACCCTATTGGCATGGTAACAAAAGCATTTGCATCAAACAGGATTAGCTCCGCTGAAAAGAGACTCATTTCAGTTCAAGTCACAGCAGAGGATTTTGCAAACATAGTGTTCCACGCGTGAGGTTTCTTTCATTTTAATTTGAAGAGCAAACTTGTGTATTCAAGCTAACATGCTCCTTTTTACATTGTTTGTAGTGACTTGCAGAACTGGAATCGGTTTACGTCAATTGGCTCTTTTATTTTTTCACTCGCTGCTTACTTACAGACCCTCAGATCAGGCTAAAAGGCTGAATGAAGAGTTCCGATGAGTTCGAAAACATTCCCCAACACGGCGGTAGTAATAATCGCTAATTAAGCCGTGCGGGGTAGAAAACAACTTTGAACATTATCTGTTTTTTAACATGAAAGTCTGTGCAATCTGTCATTAGGAAATGCACAGATAAAGGCACTTGAACAGTCCAGCAAGACTCCTTACAAAGTCTGCCAGTAACTAACTCCCTTTGGGTACAAGCCGCGTATCTCGTAGCCAAATGACTTTGATTGGCAGATGCAACTCAATGAAAGCAGAGTGGCATTTTGGATAACACTAATCTAAAAGTTGTATCCACGGAACATACAAGATAATTCGACTATCTGCATATTCAGCTGCGCCTATACTGTTCTTCTTTTACCGGTGATGAAAGGCCAAAGTTCTGCAAGGAAAGAAATGCCTTTACAGTTCCATTAACCATTCTGCACCTTGTCCTGCGGATTCCACCATCTTGGTGAGCATACTAATTGGTAGTTTTCATCCCCTTGGCAAAGTATGGTCATGTGTTTTTTTGGGGGGATCAGAAGGCGCACCATCTTTTCATGTGTAGATTTCAATCCCAACAAGATCATCTGAAGACAAAAAGGTGAAAATATGTCTCGAAAACCCGCAAACCACTTCAAGTGAGATGGATTTTTCCACCCGGCATCGAGCAAGTCCTTCTCATCTCCACATCTTCACTGCTAATGGTCATCTTGTAAATCTCTGCCATACATTTTATCATGCGAGACCTCTGCAAATATTAGATTTGTGAGCATCGAAAGAATGTAATGGGTTTTTTTTTTGTTTTTGTTTTTGCTTCTTCAGCTTTTTTATGTTTTGATACTAGTGATACAGAACAGGAAATTGGACTTCAAGTGATGAACCAGTGGCTTAGGGCTACAAATGCTTTACAGTACATGACTTGTCCTGGCTGTGTGGTACAATATGGCTTAATCAACAATGCTTTGGTAATAAGGCAACCCATTTTTTTTTTTTTTTATGTAATCCTAACCCTGACATTGGAAATAAAGGAAAGCAGCACCGACTGACTTTTCATCGTGTTTTATGAAAACTACACGGGTAGTTGGTTGTTTGTGCAAAGATAGAACATTTTGAAAGGTCACTCGAATAGGTCAGTCATCTGCTCAGCTCAGTTCATCCCATTGTTATTGTCGTTATGACATTGTATTCAAAGCGGTGTCGCCGTCGTAAAAGCTAGCCAAAGGGTGCTCATTTGCATCTCGGTGACGAAGGCGGCTCCAGCTGCCAGAACACTTTGTGAATTGCACGACAGATGACCATCGACACTTTATACGTGAGTCATGGTGATATGCTTCAATTGTGCAGAGATGTACTAAAAGCATCGAGACTCGATCGGCTATGGGCGGACTGGTCAGGTGACGAGCGGACAGTGCGAACGTTGGACAATGTCGTGTCCGCTGGTAGGGGTGGCTTCGGTTAAGAGAAATCTTCGTGTGTGACAATGATTACATAGCATGTGTGCTTACCTTGCATTTCAGTCTTTTTTTAACCCATTTTTCTTTCCCGCTACATCAATCACATGTGCCAAATCAATTTTTTTTTTTTTTTTTTGTGCTGTGTGCTGCACACAGTTGCAGTGCGCTAAGAGGGTGAGAGTGGTGCGCAATTGCTCACACGCGCAGTTTAGAGGTAAGTTGACCACAGCTTCAGAGTTTTCTTTTCATCCATCCATCCATTTTCTGATCCGCTTATCCTCACAAGAGTCGCGGGGCGTGCTGGAGCCTATCCCAGCTGTCTTCGGGCAGTAGACGGGGGGCACCCTGAACCGGTTGCCAGCCAATCGCAGGGCACACAGAGACTAACAACCATCCACACTCACATTCACACCGAGGGACAATTTGGAGTGTTCCATTAACCTGCCATGCATGTTTTTGGAATGTGGGAGGAAACCGGAGTACCTGGAGAAAACCCACACAGGCACAGGGAGAACATGTAAACTCCACACAGGAAGCCCGGAGCTGGAATCGAACCCTGAACCTCTGCACTGTGAGGCTGACGTGCTAACCAGTCGATCACCGGGCCACCCTTTTCTTATCATTAAAACCATAATTTAAAATTAAACCAAACAGCAGCAGGTGTTTATTGAAATCATACGTTTGATGCCAAGGGTCCCGAAGCCCCACGTTCTGTACATACCAGACATTATCTGTGAATGCATCTGGAAGCAATAGGCCCTGAGGTAAGAGTTTTCAGGACAAGCTGGGGTAAAAGTGTGGATTTAAATAAATGTGCCATACCTTCAAACAATACCCTCTAACTTGCAGGTATCTCTTGGAACAGTGCGTGAGACAAATATTTGCACCTGAGATAACAGAGCCAGGAGTTCAAGTCCCGCACCTCACTGAGCACTGCTGCTTTAGAATTCATTTTCCAGGAGTATGAAAGCAGAATTTAGCGGACACATAGATTATTCAGCACAGGCACTTAAGCCCTGTATCTCAACAACACAGCAAATTGTAAAATGCACTGGAAATATCCCGCAAAGGTTGGAGATATTCCTGAGGCGAATACAACAACCACTTTAAGCCAGCATATGGGTTTTCCCTCGAGTTGCCATTGATAAGGACAGCGAGGCCTCCGAGACGCACAACTTTAAAGCATTATAAAGTCAACATACACTGGAGAAAAAAATTACATAAATATATATTGTTGACAACATAACTAATCTTTTTGTTTCAGCTCTCGTTGTAGAGATGCATTGGCATGAAAATGAAGTTCAATTTCATGTTTGATAAGCTCTTTCGTGAGTATAAGAGATGGCCTTGGATAGGTCACTCCTGGCTGGAAAATATCACCAAAGCGAATGAAGTGCTCAATGCTCACTTGCTCTCCTCCACTCCCACCCAGAGCATTTTCTCCCCTTTCATGCAAATCTTGGAAACGATTTGATACGAGTTACCATAGAGATGATTACAGCAATCTCTGCTATGGAAAAACAAAGAAAAAAATTGCCTCCAAAGCTCATAGATACAATACAAGCATGGAAGATACACTGAGCAAAGATAAACAGACTAGAAAGGGGCTAACATTTCATTTAATGGATGTTTTCTAAGGCGATGGCCATCAAAAACATTCAATACTTGCCGTGAACTTCCAGTTAAATAAAAAGGATTTGTTTTGTGTATTGAGAACAAAAGCACAAAGGAGTCCTTTAAGTGCATGGCAAATTTCTCGGGGAAAAAAACAAAACTAAAAGAAGGCTTTTAACATGGACTGCTCTATTGTATCAGATCAGTCATCACTACTTAAACTCTTGCTATGTAGAGTCGTGACAATAATAAATCATAATAGATGTCATTTATACAGCGCTCCTCAACGTACTCAAAGCACCTTAGTTGTGTGGGAACATCGGCAAAGAAATTGTTCATTTTAAATGAAGCATGTTATGAAATTCATTTTGAGTTTAATTTGTACCCTAAGTGTTCCGTAATTCATGATCCTTGCATAGAATTTTGGGTATCCCATCATAATAATAATAATAATAATAATAATAATAATAATAACAATAATATTGTCATAATACATCTGTGTATATGTTATCCTGGGAACTGTGTAAATTGTGAAAACTGCAAAACATCTCTCTTTAAAAAAAAAAAAAAAAAGACGATGCAACATAGTTTCATAAAAACTAACACACGTGTTATATAGTATCAATATAGTGAACATCTGGTTGTAGAGTCTCACACCCCATCGTTTTGGCAAACACCGGGGTCATGTTTTAGTCTACCTGGTGAAACTAAATCCAATATTTATCCTCCTGTAAATCATCCTTGTTTGCTGCTTTGGCACTGAGCAGCAGTGTTTTGTTGTTAGTTTTGTTTTTTTCCTGAAAACATCTGCCATTTTTGGCAGAAACCCACACTGAGGGCAACAGCGAAACAATAGACTTCAGGAATGAACCGTGATCCTTTATGAAAGGCTTAGGGGAACACTGGGTCAGTAGATACTTTTCTAAAGGTTCATAATATGGAACAACACATCCAGTGATTTTATACAATTCAATTCGTTAAAGCGATTTTGCTGGTTATTTTAGAATTGTGTGTATAATCGGAGTGAGTGGCAACACCAATTAGGGCTAAAAAAAATAAAAATAAAAAAAGGTAATTAAATTAAAAAAGAACTGGCAATCACAAAATGTCACTCAACAGTTATGACACGAGATTTTTTTCCAACACACAAAACAACAATAATCGCACTGATGTGGAAGCTTGTCTTGTAAGGCCGATGGATTAAACGTGCAGTGCAACTGAAAAGGCTTGAGCGTTACCAAATAGATGGTAGTTTCAGTTAAATTACCTAACAGCTAAAAGGAGTCGTAACAGAAATATATATACCGCTAGGTATAAAGTAGAGCGAGTGAGAAGTTTTTTTTGTGTGTACTGTATATGTGTACATAAACATTTATTTTACAAGCTTAGTTAAAAACTAAACTATAAATAACAACTTACTGCATTAAGTGAGAGTCACCAAAGACAAGTCCTTAGGTTTGCTACATTATATTTTTTCCAAGCTTTATGATGTACAGTATTAATACTTTTTCTTTTAACTTCTAGTTACAGGATAACCAACTAAAAATCATACAGAAAAATACATGCACAGTAGCTAAAAACACACACACACACACACACACATATATATATTTTTATATTTATTTATTTATTTATTTATTTATTTATTTATTTTAAACATTTCCAATATTTAAGATTTCACTTACCGGTATTTCTATTCCAAACAATCAAAGGCCATATAGCCTTCAGGATTGTGGTGCGCTTTCTCATGTCACATGATTCGCTATTATGCAAAATGCAATCAGTCATATTATATCCACACAGTAAGTAGAGAAATTAACTATGACTTGAATAACTATCTCTCTTGATGGATGGATGGATGGATGGATGGATGGATGGATGGATGGATGGATGGATAGATAGATAGATAGATAGATAGATAGATAGATAGATAGATAGATAGTTGCCTGAATGAATGAACGGTCCAATGCGTTTTCCTAAACGCACACAGACATATCGCCAGAGAGACGACCAAACAGTCAAGTGAGTTTTACAAACTGGTTATTGCTCGGCTATAGTTCACCTGGAAGCTGTCTGTTCAGAGCGTCTCGTTGGGGTTTCGACAGCAGTCCTTACTGACCCCATTTCAGAGCCTTCCTACCTGTGACCTTTAAATCACTGGAGATTCATCCTCAGCCGTTTCCAACTCGTTGGTGTTATATTGGTACCGTGTCACCACTGGATTTTGCTCTTCCTATCAACTTGCCCCCTGCCACACCAACACTGGTATGAAATGATATTAAAAGGACAAAGACAAAATTGTGTTAAATCTCAGAGCAGTAGACCTCTTGCCTAGGCCTAGCATTTGATGGAAAGCCAGCGAAGGGGGGATAATCTTAAAAAGTGTGCAATAAAGGAAGCAGCAAGAAGACCGCCGCCTGAGAAAACACCACGGGAAGTCATTAGGCAGAAAAAATGGGAAAAAGTTCCTCAGCCTTAAATTGATCAAAAGTACAAGCAAAAATTATGAGCGCCGTGAAGAATTCGCTGACTGCGACCAATATGACAACCAAGCACTTGAGGTAATCATCCTCCTAAGACATCCTTTGTGCAAAATACAAGTTATAGCACCATCAGCGGGTTGCTCTAAAAGGCCTCGGGTGAAATAGACACTGGCTAAAAGGATTCACTCCCACAACAGGAAGCCGGTGTATTAAAAAAGACAAAGTTGAAAGGTTTTTCATCAGAATGTCGTATGGTTCCCTCGTGGGCCGGGGATGTTTTGTTTATCTCCTAATTTGAAAAATTAATGTGCTGTATAATGTGCCTTGTGTTCTACCACATCGACAACGGCTAACAAACTAAAGAGAATTCAAACCACAAAATATACCTCGGCACGTTAAAACTCATCTCTCGGAGGGATTAGGACACACTGCTGACAATCCCAAAGGGGGAGGGGGAGGGGCTATCCTGATGAGGAATCGAGCAACAGCTGGCGGGATGTGATAACTGTGCATGGGAGCCGAACATGGAAGGTATTACTGCAAATAGAGACGCGTGTAAACACATCTCTTTACAGGGAAGAAAAATGCGCTGTCACCCCCGAGGATCAATATTGAAATATGGGATATAATCTTGGATTACTTCCTCTAAAATTACATGGCACAAGATATGAAAAGGCATTAAGATTGAAGAGCTGGGATAAAACAGGGACCGAGATACCGAATACATCTTAGAGTCCGCGGCAGGGGTGTGCAGAGACCTTCGGAGGGGCAGGTGCTCAAAGTTGAAAAGGGGCCACATGGGACAAAATTCTAATTTGTGTCCATTCAATTTATAGTTCCTTACCCAACAGTTGGGGAAGCAAATCAAGAGCTAAAGACGATGTACGGGATAATCATAGTCAGATTGAATTTTCTTTTAGGCTGATAATAAACTACACAGACATTCTCCAAAACCAGAAGAGAATACTATACGGACAATTGCCTGGAAGCACACCAACCAGTGTGGTTTACAGCAAGAGTGGAAAGTTGCTCGGGAAAATTTAAACCACAAATTAGTATTTTGGTCCATGCTTTGTTCTCAGCTTCACAAAACAGGTGAGCCGTGACCGGTCGTTACCTGAGCTCTGAGTCACTGTGATGTCATTTTCAGTTGACAGCAACTCGCAAAATTACCGCCCCTGAGATGATGTATTTTGCTGCTTAATTCATGTTGCACAAATGCAATATTAATCAGAATACTGTGTTCAGGCCAGTAGGGCTGCACAGAAAATATTGTTTAAAAAATAAAAATAAAAAATTGCATTGACTTCCCCTTTAATTGTTTCAATGGCAGTAAAAGTGTGTGTATAGGAGGGAAATAAGAAGGGGGATATGTTCGGGGTTGCGACTGCCTGATGTAGCCACTGCTTCTGACCCTTTGCGCAGCAGATGCTGGCCTCCCCTCCACACTTTTATCCATCCACTTATTCAAACGCATAGAACATGATTGATTCCTAAAGTAGTACGGTAGTAGATTGGGGCTTGTTGAGTTACATCACATTTTACCAGTATAAGGCTAGAGAAAGACTTTCACCAATAAGCCCATGCAATCTATGTATATATGTACGCACGCACACGCACACCGGTATATATGTATATACAGTATGCATACATTGATTTGCACGAGGTTTTGTTGTAGACATTACAGGGAGTCAACGTGTTTCTTGCAAATCTCCCATCTCGTGAAAATTCATTGCTCAATTGCCTCCTCGGTACTTCTTTAAATGTGCCTTATTGGAAGGCAGAAATGAAGAGGGTAATTATGCAAATGATTGCCTTCACTGCAGATTTGACATAACTAACTATACTGCATCGTGCATGTTCCTGCTCTCTTCAATGAGAGTGACACTAATGTTTGGAGTCAACCTATCTCTTCCTTTGATAGCTGGCGTATCTTACAGCACACAAGTACACGTTCCTGAAGAAGAAACCAATTCTACAGATGATTGAGAGCAAAAAGGAAGCGGCTGTACTCTTCGATGCCTATACATCGCCGGCTCTGTCCTCATTCTTGCCCTCAATTCCCAAAGCAATCTCAAGTCAGTGGTTCTATTAAAACAACACAGCCTCATGCAAATTGCCACTGTCAAGCCTCTTGGTTTTATTTCTTGTCCTGAAAACAACTCGATGCTTTAATGGAGACCGCGTCGTGGAAACTTTGCACCACCGGGTAGGATCAATGATATCTACGAAACAATCTGACAATGGTTCGTTGGCCCACATCCATGTAAAATGAGGATAAAGTGACAATGAATGGATGAACACTTAATTGAGAGTGGGTGTAAACAAAGCATGTAATTACAGCTAAGGGCAACAAATCTAAGCTCACCTATGCAGCTTTCCAGTCTACGTGTTTTGCTGCCGGAAATTAATTATCCTAATTGGCAGGTGGCAGCATGCGCCATTGTTTGCTATTGCAGCTAGCAACTGTTAATGACCCACCACACACGCCGAGTTTGCTTCTACTCATCCATGATGGGGGGGGGGGGGGGGGGGGGGGGGGGGGGGAGACAACACTTCTCTTAACCTCACTTCTATCTCATTTGTTTAAACTGAAAACCTTTTAGAGCAGTATGACTCATTTAACCGGTTGCCGTTTTGTTCTCTCAGCACCATTCAATAACGCATCACGTTCATTGGCTGTTATGTACTGGCTGTTTGCATGCAACAGCATTAAAAAAAATAAAAATAAGAAGAATACTACTCCTGATCTTGTTATCAAATACATGCTATTTCAAATGCTAAAGTTTGCTGCTTTTCTACCGGTCTCGTGTCACATGGTTTATTTTTCAGTTTCGCTCACGTTAGGATCCATTATGGATATCGATCGTCATGGAAGCGTGTGTATGCGACTGCGTGCATGTGTGTGAAATAGTCGATCATGGGAGGGTGGCTGATTGAGAAGTAGATCTTGGGTCAAAAAAGGATGGACAATCCTGCAGGAGTTCACTCTTTGAGTACTCCCTGGTACAGAGTACAGATACCTGTGGAGCTTTTGATATGAGGAATTTAATGTAGCACAATGACAAAAAATAAAATAAAATATTGGGAACAGACCTTTCAGATGATGGTTAGCCAAAGTGTCAAACTGCTGCAGCATTGTGCCAACTACTGCCAAGGAGGATTTGCTGAATGTCAATTTTTTTTTGCCTTAAGTATCAGTGGCTGGTATCTGCAACCACCATGAGTAAAATAAGGCCGGTATCGGGCATATATTGATACCGGTATCGGTACTCGCCCATCCCTATCAGCTCGTGTCAACGGAGCGGAATTCAATGCCAGTGCCCGATCAAAAATTATGCCACAATGTGTGTGTTCAATGGAATACCAAACAAATAGTCTAAAATCCTGTAAAGTAGTGCGAAGCTGTGCTTAAAGCAGCTGAACACCACCAAATGTTAATACTGTATTGCGCTTTACAATAAACAGTGGGAACCATTCCTCGCAGCCTCTCAACTTAAACGTGAGACCTTCTAAGATTTTAGAGAACTACAGCAGGCCTGGAGCTCCACTGTCAGTCATTATGTTAATTTGCTGTGGCAGATTAAAAAGTAAGCAAAAGAAATACATTGTAAATAGTTTCACACTGCATGCACAGACTAATCTGTCCTAGTTACTGTGAGGCTAAATAAGAAATAAGCTGAAGATGCTTTATTATATGTATGCTACATTACGTTCTTTAGTTCATTTGAAAAGATTTTGCATGAGCAAAACAGCAGACAAGTTATCTTACCTCTGTATTTTCTCCATTTTGTCTTCCTTTCTCCAGTGTGCAGTATTAGTGATGCGTTTATCCTATAAGCTGGTTCTACAGAGTTCTTTGTTTTCCTTAATTAGAAGGCAAAGCGCCCTATTTGCATTTTAGTTACGTGTTTTTTTTCTCATTAGACTAATGGCTTAACATTGAAAAATGAATAATAATTTTTGTCAACAGGGTTGAGGGCTGTGTGGACAGACAATTTAGAAGCTTATTGTTGATAGCTCGCCGCCGTCTGTTTGGCTGCATGGCATATGCAAAACTTGACTTGACGGTGGGTGGCGGAAGGCGATGGATGGAACATGTTAACTTTTGTTGTTGATACGCATGCGTGAGTCGATAGGTGGCCGCGAGTGGGATTCCGCCCCTCAGCCTCTCCATTTTACCTGTCACTGCTCACTGGCCACCACTACCACAAATTGCCAGTACAGCTACACCATACAACCAATGTAATACAAATCACAGTAATACGCTATGAGCTGATTTTTTTTTTTTTTTTCAATACATAAGGGTAACCCGTGTCCAAAAAAAAAATGCTCTTTACAAGTGAACAAATGTATTTGAAATGAAAATTAACAGCCAACTAAGTGGAAATGATTATAAAGTAGTGTTTGTATCTATTGCACATATTGATACACATTGGAAGTATACTAATCCTGTAGTTTTAATTTGCTGCTCCCACCCATCAAATTTTGAATAGTGAATAGAAGTACAAAATACTAAAACATGCAGTTTCTGAGTACATTTACTTGTCCTGAGACCAAATAAAAAAAAAAAACTGAGCAAAGTAAGCTTGGAAATAGTTTTTTAAAACACCATATACAATTGGAGTGCTCCAGAAAGTGACATTTTTCTCTTGCCCCCCACCTCTTCAATCACCAAATTCAATCTCAAATAACACTGTTAAAATTTTAATAGCATTTTGGGGGTATTTTTTGTTTGATTGCTGTCTCTAACTGCAAGAACATTGGTTTTAATATCTCAAATTATAATTATACAAACATTGGTTTTAATACTTCAAATCATAATTATTACACGTGGAACGTGTGTCAAACAACATGCACGTAACCCTGTTATCATGATAACCTTTTTAGCCTGGTAGAAGAAAGCAGTGAATCACATGATATGCTGGACTTCACCTGAAACTATTTTCCAAAAGAATGGATAGAGCAAAGGTATGTCCTCTCTTCTATTATCATATTTTAATAAATATTTTGTCTTGATTGAATGACTTATGCAACCCTGTCATGCATATGATCAGAATACGATTTTTTTTCCTTTACTTATTTACATAAATAAGTAATTACTTACGGTACTTATGGTCAGGAGTAAGAGCAAGCTAAACAATGAGCGTCTACTCCTTAGAGAAAGTTAACATGTGCAACCTTGTTATGTTAAAATTTAGCCTTGACATGAGCCAGACACAGAAATGCAAAAAAAAGTCATGATTAAACTGGAACTGGTTCTAAAATGTGTTACTGGCATAAAGCGGCACGGGCTGTGATAATTCCAACGCCAACGGCAAATGACAGCAACCACGTTCAAAACAAACAAATAAACAAAAAAACTAATTGGGAGTCCAAGACAGCATCCGTAGCACTGATGACTCACATAAAACAAGGGAAGCAGCATGATGGTGAGACAGATTTCTTATTCAGGTGGGCAGCTGTTTACAAATGATGGGATACACTTCTTACAACAGGCGCAGTCAACCAAAAGTGACAACGGCAGGCTTCGCTCAGCTTTAACATCATGTGGAGGAAGGGAAAGAAAACCTGCCAAGCTTTGACATGGTATGTAATGGCCTCTTTAAAATAACAGCAAGACTCTTTCGTTCTCTTTCTTTCTTTTTGTGCAAGATCCTGGCAGAATTACAATATAAACACTGAACGTGTGCTCATGGTAGCTGAGATAAATCAGGGTAAGAGAATGGGGGCATATGCACATCCAGAATCCGGTTGCTCGTCTTGGAGGTCACAGATCTTCCCAAAGTGCTCACAGCATCTTCCTCTTCTCAAACTCCTGAAGACAAGACGGGAAGGAGAAAAGCAACAGGGAGTGAAGTGACACAGACAGAAGGGAATTATTTATTTGTGTTGATATCTCCCGGCTCTTTTGAAAGAGGGGAAACAGGCTGCGAAAGCAGAAGAGAGCCTGTTTATAGATTCCCTAGAGTGGACCTCACATGCCTGCCGGTTCACGACCAAGTTGCTGCTGTGAAATCTACTCACGTTCCGTGATTGATCGGGACAGCTCGCGCCGGCGATAATCTAATAGATGTGAGACTACGATTGCTTTGTATGTAAAAATTGGACCACGGGACTATAAATGAGAAGCATTATGTTTGTTCATTTATTTTTTTTAATCTAGCTATTTACATATTCAATTTCAGACCTATAACACAAAAAAGTAGGATGGTAGATTATGCCCTTCCCTTGAAAACTTCTCTTCCATGGGATGGTGGGCAGTAATTTAATGCAAATGCCATTTATCAGGTCCGCAGAACACACAAGGACTCACTGCAGGGTCCATTCCAATGAGTCTTGGGAGAGACCTAAAAGGTATACAGTACTGCCACCCCGAGGAGACTTTGGGTCAATGTTTCAAATGCCTTCAAATCCTTTAAAGCCTTTTGCTGTTCTGGGAATGGGCAAATGAATTAAGAAACCTTTTGGCGGGTCAACATGGGAGTTGTGCTTGATTGCAAGCAGCTGCTTCAGCAAGGAGTCAGTAGGGCCCAGTCATGTGGGACGAGGCGTTCAAAGAAATAACAGTATAATGGCATGGAAGGAAAAAAAGGAATAAGAGATAAGGAAAGATGGTTGTGTTTGCACACAGATTAGTCGGGAGTAAAACCACAATGTTTGTGAAATGCGGGAGAGGGACTTTGACAGGAGATCGACATCTAACAAGTGAAGGGGTAAAAAAAATGAGGAGATGGAGGATGCCAGTCAAAAAGTGATGCCAGACAATGTCTTTAATTGAAACGGCAGCGAGAGCAAGAAAATATGCCAGGACGGAAGTGCAACACATTGAAACGAGTGCGATGGCAAGCGCTCGGCCCACCTGTGCCAGAAAGCGTGACGCAAAGTGCATCAGACTCAATTTCATGTAGCAAAATTGACCCGAGCAAGAGTGCGTGTACGAGTTTGTAAACAAAAGTTGTAATTATTCTTGCCTATTAATGACATCGTCAGATGAACACATTTTCTGATATCGCCTCCCTGCACCAGAGGCGTTGCTCATTCCAGTGGCTATCACAGTAAATAATGCATATTTGAATGAGTTTCAAACGATGTCATCCACAAAGAGCTTGGGAAATATGAAAATGAATGGTCGAAATTTGAGAAGTTTAGACAAACATCTAAATTACTGCTACGTACTGCGGCACAAATTCAAATCTCATCATTGAAAACCTATCATATGCATATTCTTTTTTTATTGTTCCTTTCATGAAAGTAGGGTGTACAATAGAAAATGATGTTTGTTCTATGTTCATTACTCATCCTTATGTCCATCTGTGAAATACAAGAGGCAAACGTGAAAATGACACTATACCACAGAGCCATGGAAACGCTGAAAACCGTGAAAACACGCCCCGTGCGTGTTTTCTATCTAGCCCTACTTTACCATAATAGCTGGTGCTTTGAAGCATTTGTGCAGATCATCTCCAGCCAAGTGTACACTTAATGAGACACTAGTTAGTCCAACATAGTCAACTTTCATGGTAATGTCTTCATTCATTTCACAAAGGTAGAACTTGAATCGTAATGAAACTGCGCAGTGTGTCAAACTGATTGTTGATTTATCATGTCCTGAAGCACTAATAGGCTACAACCAGAAGAGGTACGCACTGCTATGTTTGAAAAGTGACAATTAAGGGCGTAATTAAGAATGAATTATCCCAAAAGGGCAATTACAAAAATGCCAAATAACCAGCACTAGACAAAGCAATTTGTCGGAATGTGTGTAGTGCATCACAAGTCATTACAATGTAGATTACACGATGAGAAAAGCAAGGGGAAAAATTCCATTACCATATTTAAAGGCCTGCAAAATATACATTTAGTGGCCTGTATTGATGTTCACTATGATGATGAATTTTGTATCAGAGTGCCTCTTAATGTAAGACAAGTGTGTCTTATTCTACACTTACATCGAGAGTATCTTCCAGGATTTTAGGGGAGCATAGCGCCTCCTCATATCTTTGAACAACTTCCATTACAGTGGTCTATGAGAGGGGGGGGCAAAATGTGCAACCACATTGCGCGTTTTTCACTATTACACTCAATGATAATGAATTAAACTGAGGAGAGAGAAAAAAAGTGTGTGTGAGTGTGTGCAAATCAATATCTGCATATGGAAGAGCCAGCAGTGGTAATGAAAGTGTAAGATGACGAATGAGTGTAATACATGTATTCCACATGTTATATATCCTTTTAACAACGCTTCTCCTGAGATGTGCTGAAATAAAGACAGCAGACCTAACTCACCCACTGTCAAACGTGCATATATTACATTCTAACCTTCTTTATGGTATATTAAATTTTCCAGCTCATACTTTGTACTAATAGATGATACAGTCTCGGTTCCAAGTAAATCTACAAAGGAGCATTTTGTATCATTTTGATTTTTGCTTCGATGTATTAAACTGTATTGGTCTTAGACAGCTTACTGAAAAAGTTTTGCCAATACCATTTCATTCTTAAAAAAGCTTACATCTTCAAGTTGAACATATACGGTTCTCCCCCGAAATGAAACTACTAATGAATATAATCCGTATAATAATCTGTTTTTCCCACTGAAGAAAAAGAAAAAAAAAAAAGTTATTTAGCCCCTATTCAAGGAAAGTGACAGTATACAACTATGACTTATTCGTAAATATAACAGCTTCTATCCACCCCCCTTTTGCCTCCTTTGATTACTTTCAAGAAAAAAATTAAGATACACCCTAACGTTTTCGAATACTTTTAAAACAAAATTTGAATTTTATCCGCGTGGACTCATGCACTCCATAAAAAGAAGGGTTTGTATTTTTCAGAAAAGACTCACCTTGAACATTGTGCTGCCCAGCTGGGCGGGGGACATGCTGACCACAACTCCAGCTGACTGCAGGGCAGCAATTTTCTCTTTGGCGCCTCCTTTTCCACCAGCAATGATCGCACCGGCATGGCCCATCCTTCGCCCGGGAGGAGCAGTAAGCCCAGCGATGAAGGACACCACGGGCTTGGCGTTCGCACCCTGGACACGTCAGCAAAGGGAGAAATAAGGAAAATAAGAGAAGGTGAAAAGACCCACTAAAAAGGATAATTAGCTCATCTCCGAGGGCGAGGACTTTTACAAACCGTCCTAATGGTGTGGTCATAGACAGCACAGAAAGAAATATAGGAGAGAGGGAGTGTGCATATATCAGAGCAATTTGTTTTCTGCACCTGCATTTTATTCATTCATTACAAATTAAACAACCCGTGTCCTCCCATTACAGAGCCCTGATGATAAGAGTCTTATCTGAGCAGCCGTCTCTGTCTCAGCCCGCATTATTAAAACAAAGGGTCAATCAAGCAGTTTAATTGCATGGGTTGGTGGATGACCAGATAGGGGCCAAGGCGCCTGCCATCTCAAATCATCTAGCTTCTGAGATGGTAATTAGTCATGCAGCGGCCACTGATTAGCTCAGCGCCTGTCTGTCTATACTGCTTGCTCCTTGATGGATGTTGCGCTCAACAGTTTAGATCATTTCCAAGGTGAGGAACACTAATATTTCATCCATGGCAATAACACCGTAGCTGGAAAGAGGGACAGCGTGCACGTGCGAGTACTCAAAATACGATTCATATCAGACTTGAAACACATGCGAAGCCCCACACGGCATAGAAATTCAAAGAAAACCAAAGCATCCTGGTGTGGGTCATTTGATGTCTTGCAAGCTCTGGTTTAGATCCTCCGATTGAATGTAAAATACCTCTATACAATGGAAGATTACTATTTTGCTGCTAAATCCGCCGAATGTGCAGATTCTGCAACGGCCTTGTTTCGCACACTTTCTTTGCTCTTTCCCTTGAATGGTTTCCATTGCCTGGCTTTAGCTGTCCATGCACGGCAAACATGAAATGCCGTTTGTAACTGGCCGGCCTTAACATTTAAGGAAAAGGGTAGAAATAACGTTTGCAACTGCCTAAGCGGTAAATGCAGTCGCGAGCGCTGCAAATCTATATAGTTGATTTTGCGCTTCACATCTTAAATGCTCAAATAGACTGACATGATAACGATATAACAATCAGCCCGTATAGCTGAGGCCCATTGCATCATTGGACAGGAATCTTGCATGCTTGTCATTCTTCGTACTTTTTTTTTCCCAGACAGCTTTCAAACAATCAATTGTTTAGAGGATCATCCGGCTGAGGCGGCGAGGAAGTACTAACATTGCTACAATACGTCGTCTAAGGAATATAATGACTCACAGATGGCGAATAATTCATGGATAGGCGGTAGCGAGAACAGGGTGCATGGGGCTGAGCATCTTGTCACAAAAGACACAATCTGCTTTTATTATTTTCTGTCAAATCCCGTGCTGAAAAACTAACCGCGCTCGCAGTTCCCGTAAGTCAAGTGTTCTTTGTATGATGCAATTGAATTACTCGATTAGTGTGCCACCCTGGACACCACAAGTTCATACCTTTAGAAAGGAGTTACATACCAACAATACCTTTCCCTTTTTGGAGCTTTCTCCTGCAGTAAGTAGTTCAGTGGGAGTGGTTTATTCAATAAACAAGATTAAAAAGTGCGACTAATACCCCAAATATGACTTGATGAAATACTGACATGGTTGTATCCACATTGCACGCCTGGCATTTATCTAGCAAAGTCGTGGTGCAGCTCCCATTAGTATGCGATGTTGTTTCCTCAAAATTACAAAAGGTTTTATGTAAGCTTGAGGGAGACAAGCTGGGCGAAAAGTCATGAAGCTGAAATGGGATGAAAGAAGTAGCACTAAACCTTCATGGAAGCTTGGGCGAAAGATACTCAAGCAAATTATCATACGCTTATCCTGTGTAAGACCTTATTTCTGGATTTGGGAATCCAGCAAAACCCCAGCAATGCTTGGCAGACCTTTGATACAAGTGGTTTTTAATACCATATCATGTTGGCAAGCGTGGCTGAAATTGATATCCAGTGAACCTTGAAACATGCCCTTCATTATAAAATCTGACAGCAGAGCCAAGAGGAGGGTACACGGTTGTTTTCTTGGATTTTACACAATTATGGTATCGACACATTAACTCTATCTCCGGCCATTTAAAATCGATGAACAATGAAACTTTGTTTCCCCTGACGTGACAAAAAAGTATGAGCCATAAATATTGTTGATTTGACAGAAAGTGTAGTCTGCATTCTGTGGCTCTGGTGCAAAATGCCGAGATTCAAATGCTCTACAAGTATATTTTGAACATGGAAAAGGGTGGTCTTGAATGATAGTTGACTGATTTCAAAACCATCAATTTGTTGTGTACAAGTAATAATACAATGACACGATTAAACATTTATTCGGTTCCACTGTCGTAATGGCCCTCAAAAACTTAACTCCAAAGTGGCCCGCAAAAAATGAGTTTGACACCCCAGACCTAATACCACTTAATTGTTCAGAAAAACGCTGTAATTTATTATTATTAACTTACACCAATACAAATATTATATCATGGTTTATCTATCTAGGTCAATGATTCATAATGATGGCATGACAAGGAAATATTTTTCCAATTGACGGCACAAGCGTGACCAGTTATATGATATGCGTAATGGTTCAACCAAACGAGCAGATTTCACACATGAAGTAATTTTTTTGTCATATTTGTTAGGTGGTGTGTAGATTTTATAAAAATGTGCTTCGGCTCAAGAGGTTGGGAAGCACTGATCGAGTCATCTGACAAACATTAAGAAAACCCACTTGAACTTTTAAAATGAACCTTGATTATAAGTTACATAAAACACACACACACACACACACACACACACACACACACACACACACACACACACACACACACACGTAAAGTTCTAAAACTGCAACTGATCAATTTCTGGCCACACAGTTCAAAAGGTGACTCACTACATTAAGCTGTATAGGTATGACGTAACCTCTATATAAATGTGTGTGTTTCAGGGTGAATGTTGAAAACTGAAAAACTAGAAGGCTGGAATTAATTCTTGCTGATTAATTACTTGTTTGTGTTCAACTCACAGACTCTTATATGTAATTTCTGACTTTTTGTTGTGGTCTCTTTAAAATAAGCCGAGGAGTAATTTTCTTTTGTTGTAAAAATGTTGACTTGGAGTTTTGCACTTGTTATTAAGTACAACACTTTCTGTGCCATGTTCTACACGTTTGGCTTTCAGTGCAGGCTATGTTACCTACTCTCTTGCTTGCTTCATTTGAACTGTGCCGCACTGTCAACACTTTGGGTGACAGGCTGTGCTGGTTGTTGTTTGTACTTATTTTGGGGAGGGAGAGAGGGAGGGAGAAAGAGCGAGACGGAGAGAAGTTATTCCCCTGAGACGCTTGCAGGAGATTTGCATGCATTAAGAGTTACTGAGGGTAAATCAAATCAATTTCTCAGCTTCAGCGCACCATATACACACTAAAGAAAGAGAAACAAAACACACACATGCAAGAAGGAGCAAAAGCGCGGGTCTTGCCTGGATTTAAAAACGTCTATTACAGTTTCTTGCTGCACAAGCGAATCATCTCGCTGCTCTATACGGCCACAAAAGACGTGTTGCTCAACAACACGGTACATTTGCGAAACATGCCCCCTGAGTAGAAAGCTCAAACACCCATCTGCCATTCCTCATTTTGATCACGTTAATCGCATAGACTTTGCAGACAAAAGAGGGGGAGGCCCGAAGCTGCGACCTAGAAGAAACACTGCCAGAGATCACACTGTGTTGTTGACTTAGGCTTTGCTGTATGCCATATTTGCAGGATGTACCTTGTACTGCGACTGTTAAAGAAGGGGAAGCAAGACAGCAGGTGAGTAAATAAGTCGGTGTCCCTTACCGAGTTGTGTTGTTTAAGATACTCTGCTGCATTCTCCTCTGCATTGCCCCCGATCTCCCCAATCAGGATTATGCCCTCCGTCTTGGGATCCCGCAGGAACACCTCCAAGCAATCGATGAAGTTCGTACCGTTGAACGGATCCCCGCCAATACCTTTGCAGGAGACAAAGCAAATGTGTGTCGTGTACCCGTGGCTCTCTCAGGGGCACTCGTGTGAATATTTGAGGACCACATGGCAGCACAGCCAGAGAACCAAATGCAAATCAGGCGCAACGAACTTTAAGCCTCATACGGTCTGATCATCACAGGAGCAGCGGGCTCTTTCACGGCTCCTTCATTGGGGATTTGTGAAAACAATTCAGCACAGCCGGAATGGCTTCTGGTGAGCAAACGAAATATTAATAGATGGATTTACTTTGAGCATCATTTTTTGTGTATTCTACATCTCAAGTGTATTTCTTTATTCTGCCTCATCAGGCTGTGTGCCGACTACTACGTTTAGCGACTTCCCAGAGCAGTGAGACCTCCTTACCTTTCGCACACTACGGTACTTTTCATTTCAATTCAGTGTGGACTGAAGATTATAAACTCTTGGTTCCCAATATTGCTTTTGAACTCCTTCTCGTTTTTATGATTTTAGGGTCCGCTTTTTTGTCTACGAGATGATGTTTACTTCACTTTAACAATTACCATCTTACAAGTCTTTCCAGGTATTGCTGAGGGAATTATCTGCCCCTTTCAGAGCTAAATGTTAAAATTTCAAGACTTGGACTGGGTACTTTTTAAGTAGGGCAAACAGTTTTATAACATCAATCTGAAATGGCGGGTGGGGTCAGAGTTGAACAAACAATGAGGGGGACTGTCACTGAAGATCCTACATGATATTAATGAGCTACAAAGGGAGATGAAAAGAGAAACCCTCAAGAAATAGATCTGTATTTCTCGAAACGGCCAGCAGGATTTCAATCACCCAGAGAACGTTTACTAGTTAATTTAGGCTGCTGGCATAAAGTCTTTTTCAAACAATGAAGATCATGCCAGGACGTGGTCAAATCCAAGCTAGCAATGGAGACATTCAGGAGAAGGTGACTGTTTTCCCTTAGAAAAACAGTGAACAGGACTTTTGTGGTACAGAATAATTTGTTCCACCACACTTTATCTTTAATGTTTGATTTCCCCTCCATAAACGGCCACTACAACCATGAGAGCCATCAAGCACTTTCTAAGAGTATTTCCACTGTAAGATTACATCTCCAGAAGCCCCTTCACAGGCAAATATCGTTAAAAAAAAATAGCCACCGACTTTAAGAAGAAAAAGTTATGAATAATAATCAAACAGAAACACATTAACAGCAAAACAAATGACAGTCATATTAAATATTGTACCAACCGTAATTTGCTGCAGACCCGCAGGTCAAAGTCAGACTTTAAAGACTTTGTCGCAGAACCACCAATAAACCATTTTAATAAACTCTACGGCATTCAACTCCACTGCAGCAGCGGCCTTTATGAAGTCAGACTGGAGGACACACTATAATTAAAATGTCAAAATCATAATGAACCCAAGTTGTTTTTGGGTGTCTGACTTGACCGCCATTATTGGTTGGGAGATGATTTGGCCATAAGATTTGGGTTGTATAAAATAACAAATGTTTCATGAGAGTAAATAATAGGTGCGTTGTCAAGAAATGACCGCGCTTGCCATGATGGGCAATTGATCCTGACACACTCAATCAATCTGGATAATATTCAGAGAGCACAAATAATATGAACCAAACATGGAAGGGTTCATGATTGACTTAACTGTTAATTTCTTAGCACGGAGGGGTGATTTGCCAAAACACATCCGCATATTTCATTGAGCAGAGCATTACAAGAGTATTTTGGGGAACAAATGATGGCAAATATCACTGTGATCTTACCAATGCAGAGGGACTGGCCAAGACCAACTTGTGTAGTTTGGTGCACGGCCTCGTATGTCAGAGTTCCTGACCTAGACACAATACCTGTCAAGACAGCGATCAAAGATGTTAGAATGGTTTATAATGAGGAGGGGGGAGAGGTGGATATAGCTCCAACATAGATAGCAATTTGGTAATGACAATTTACATGCGGAAATGGTTGAAATAACACTTCATTTAATTAGAGTACAATCAATTTGAAATTAAAATTGAAGTCTGGAAAACTTACCAATCCTTCCTTTTTTGTGAATGTGGCCAGGCATGATCCCTATCTTGCACTCCCCAGGCTAAAAAATAAACAGTGTGGACAGTTTCAATCAAACATGTGAAAGACAAAACAGAAGAAAATAAATAAATGCATAAAAAACAATCTGCAAACGATTACTTAGAAATCCTCTGTGTTGTTTCACCGGATGATGCGTTTAATCGGAAGACTCTGTGTGCATTCAGCCTCGTGAACGCTCCCAAATACACGATGTGCTTACATTAATGACTCCTGGGCAGTTCGGGCCAATGAGACGAGTGGTGCTCTGGCGCAGGAGTCTGTGTTTCACTTTGACCATGTCCTGCTGGGGGATGCCCTCAGTGATGCACACCACCAGGGGAATCTCAGCATCAATGGCCTCAATGATGGCAGCTGCAGCAAATGGAGGCGGCACATATATCACGGTGGCATCAGCTCCTGTGCCTTCCTTCGCCTGAGGTAAGAAATAAAGGCGTCGATTTAAAATGGCAACTGTGAAATTGTTAAACACTGCCATCTAATGTCTACTTAGAGAAACACACACACACACACACACACACACACACACACACACACACACACACAGATTTCCAAAATTCAGGTTTTACTTTTGCAAAATTGCATGAAAGTTTTAACTTGTGCTGAACAAATTCAGACTGACCTCCTTGACTGAATTGAAGACAGGCAGGTCAAGATGAGTCTTGCCCCCCTTGCCAGGAGACACGCCTCCAACTAACTGCGATCCATAGTCGAGAGACTGTTGGCTGTGAAATGTCCCCTTGGTGGAAAGAGAAGTCAGTGTGTGAATGAGTGTGAGATGGGCATAACTCGCTACTGCATTTTTTTTCACTCAGAGAAATGATTCACAGGAGACAAGATGCGTCATCCACCATCATCTGCCGTCTTTCACCAGCGCTATATTAAAGGTTACAAAAGAGAATCAAATTGCTTCTATGGACAAAGACGCTGGTACAAATGCTCATTTAGAAGGAAATGAAATCATTTCATCAGAAAAATAATGACATGGCTGAGGTTTAATCGCTTCCCTAAACAGAGGGGAAGAGTGATGACAAAACGTGCAAAATAATACACATTCTGTGACTGCATGTCCTGTGCATTAAACATTAAAGTTTGGCTTTCTAGACTTAAAATTAAACCTGACACACACACACACACACACACACACACACACACACAATTTCAATCCATTTTTCATGGCAAGAACATGAAAAATGCAAATGGGAAACCTTGATGCCAGAATCGAACCCTGAACCTCTGAACTGTGAGGCAGATGTGCTTTGACAAGTATTTAGTTTATTTCTCCTCATAGAATACAAAAATAGATTTTTTTTGTTGTTTTACTCCCGTATTTTTTTTAAGCAACTTGCAAAAACAGAGAACATAACATAGTAGTTTTTTTTTTCCTTTCCAGATAAATTGGGTATTTTGGATTTGTTTTTTCTTGGCATCATGATCCATTATAAATCAACATTTTAACAGTTCAACGTTATGACAAAATGAACCATCAAACTGTATGGATCAAAGCGTAAGACCACACTCTTTTCAGCTATGCACTTGATCCATGTTGAGCTGTACTTGCAAGGTAAGGCCACCTTGGAAGTTCATACCTCGGTTTGGTACAGGCACATGTTGATAAAATGACTGCTGGTGCACTGTAAATATGGGCATCATGTCTTTGGCAATGCTCAGCACAATATTTGTGCTCACTTGAAAGTGGGTGGCTTCAAGCAAACAGTTTTGCCAATTTGGCTTAACGATAATGCCGCTATCATGATTGAAAAGTTATTAAATTAGACTGAAATACCAGTCAAGCACATTATTAACACCGTTACTATGACCGGTTAGCAAACATTCACTTAAAACTGCTGATTTGCATCCAAACTATAATAGACTAACTGTATGAGAAGTCCAGTTTTTAACTATCATTATTATTATTATTACTCAAAAGGAGGTAAATTGTTGAAGTGTGTCTGCAAATATTACCAGGGTGCTTTTATTACGCAACATAAAAATGGGATGACTTGAGATTTTTTTTTTTATTTTGCCATTGCGAATTAGTTCACAAAGCAACATTGATTTTCAGCTCAAATCCTATCAGTCATTTGTCTGTTAATTACCACTGAGGATGCTGAGACAACGTAGTGTGGCAAAGGGTCACACTGTATAAGAAGATAAATTAATGACATTCGAGTGCAGATTACAACTTTTTTATTAAGAGGTATTAGAAGCTATGAATCAGCAGCTCCATTCAAATGTAATGTACACCTCCTCTCTGCTAGCTTTGTTGGTCCCCCCCGCCCCCACCACCACAATTATTGCAAATTGGACAATAAATTTGAAGAATGGCTCGCTTATCAAGCTAGAACACAAAATGTATTCTCAACACCCCCGGCTTCATTTCTCATCCTTTTCTAATTACCTCAAGTGTTCATTGGACCCATTTTATTATGTTGAGGGCAAAATGGTGTTTGAAAAATGGCATGTGGCCAAGCACAAATGGGGATATAAATCTGCAAAGATCACATTTCTGGACTGTCAAACACGTTTGTCAAGTTTTGTTATTCTCCTTGAGCGCACATGTTCAGAGTGTATATTTTAAGTTTTTCTTCCCAAGTGCTTTTTATTGGTATTGATTGAAACAAAGACTTGGACAATTGTGGCCTGTTTTCTAGTGAACATGTATTACTTTTACCTCCCCCGCCCAAGTAAAAAAAGTAAGAATAATAATAAAAAATGGTGCAATGTCGTGTAATGCAAGAACAGAAGATCAAAACAGCTAACTGTTAATAAAGATAATTTCCCATTGAAATGCAGAAGTTTAACTGGTTGAATCTTGATTAAAGATGTCGATTTCAAAATAAATGTTCCTATGAGGACAATGGATAGATGGATGGAAATCATTCTGACATGTAATGGAGAGGGAACAAAAGGTGCCTTTTTATAGGTATTTCTAGAATATAGGTGTGTTTATGAACAGGTAACATGAGGTAAGGAAGGGGCTCATTTCATATAATTTAAAACATTGCGAAAATACAATTTAGAAAATGCGCATAATTCTACACACGGTGTTTACAGGATTTGCCCAAACTAACTATCACAAATGTACATCGTCTCTGTAAGTCCTCCTCCAAAGCTCCTTTACCAGCTTCAAAGTATGCCTCTCCTTAAATTCATTGATAAGAAGGTTTCAGTAGATATTTTTACTAACATTGTTGTTACGCTAGATATAGGTTATGAATAAGCCAATAAAGTGTCCCAGTTAGTGACAATCCAGCTTTGAATTTGAATGACAACGACGATGATTTTTATGCTTTTTGGGGCTGGGGTACCTACTTGTATCTTTTTTTAAGTACACTTAATTGGCTGTTGTCATCTTGCACAAAATCTGAAAACAAAATATCTGCAGCGGATACGCCATCATAGCATTGTGTACAAAATCCCCACTGTGTAAACAGTCAGATACTGTACTTGCTTTGTTAGAACACATGTTTGATATTTCATTTTATTATTGAGCAGTCAAAAAAATTGGCACTGTATGTCCCGCAGTCACAATAAGTTCCATTTCTCTTTGCATGATTATCATCAAATTTGCCCTCTCTGCCATAAATTGTTTATTTTTGCGGTGGGTGGAAAAAATCAAAGTCAAAGAACATGCAAAGCACAAGAAACTTGGGGGTTACATCTAACAGTACATTCTAAAATGTCTCCTTTGTGAATGAAGAGTGGTGCAAACACTGTTTGGATGGTAAAAGGGTTGAGGACAAACCTGCTTTCCTGTGAAACCTTGACAGATGACCTTAGTGTTCTTGGTGATGTAGAGGTTCTGTCTTGTTCCTGTATAACAGTGCCTGACGCCACTTTGCTGCACTGAACCGAGACAAAATATAACCCATATTGCAACACATCATTTGCAATTTTCAGTAACATCACTTTTTTTTCAAACACGAATTAAAACGCTGTATTAAGAAATCGTCCTAATTTTGATTACTTGAGAATTGAATGCCATACAATTGACTGGACCGGATTAACTGGTTTAAAGTAAAACAATGTCTGCAAATTCCAACAAGAACGATGTTGTGCGTGCGTGTTATCAGCGCATGTTGGCAGATGCAAGCAGTTTTTTTAAACTCAGTCATGAAAACAAGCCAGTCTTAAGTGACATATGAAGCAGCAGTCGGGCGTATAAAACCAGCACTCAAGACTGAACTTTGGTCTGTGGCACCTCAGGCACACAACTCGTCAATGACAATGTGCAAAGTTCAGTTGCAAACTCGAAAAGGTGATGGGAACGTGAATGTAGGGGTCACAAATTCCCAAAGCAGGCTGCATTGTCTTCGCTTTTAGCTGAAATGTGCAAAACATTAAATACAAAAGTAGCTCAAAGTGTGCATTATGTATTGAGGAAACTAACCTGGTCTGTGAATTCACAGCTGCTTAACAACTGGCAAGAGGTTTAAGTTATGGTCTAGTCGGCGTTAGCATAAACAACCAAGTGCTCTTACAGTGCCTTTACACTCAATTCAAAACGCTAACTTGCCTACTAGCATGCTAACTGTCAGACAACTTTATGTACCACTGCTAGCAAAAGCAACATAAAAGCGCAAACTAAAGAGCTAATACATAACACCCAAACACAGAAATGCAACAATGAAGCAGCGATTCGATAAATGTGTTATGATGAATACTTACAAAGCAGCCTGGCAAATAACCTGCAGTGGGACATATTCGGTCACTCACCAATGACACGGGAGGCTCGGGACCTTAAGCCCAGACATTAGCTGCCTATCAATATCCCCGTTTTTAATTAAAAGAAATTATTGATATGATAATGTACAAATTCACCTTTCTTTTTATGGCATAAACATACAAGCCTTTGGGTATTTTCTAAGACGCTTCATGGACTAAAACGGCTAAACATAAAAAACAAATCATATTTTCAGGCGTAGATTCGGCTTCTTCATCAAACTGGTGCAATATGGGTATTGTAGTTCTTTTTAGACAAATGACGATTATCAAAATCTAACACCGGGGGGCGCAAAAAGAAAGCAAATTGGGCTCGGCTTCTTGTCACGCCGCATTAGTGTTTTGTGAAAACATGTCTAAAATTATTTAAACGTAAATATTAACAATACACAATCTTGGGTCACAGTGAGCTTAAAGCCTACAAAAACCGAACGTTACCCCCCCCCCAAAAAAAAGAGAGGAGAAGAAGGCAGAGGACATAGGAATAAGACAGATAAGACAACGATCAATGACAAAGGAAGTGACATTAACATTTGCATTTGTTGCAATGGGACAAGTATGTGATGAAGAAGTGAGGGGAGTTTTGTCAGCCTGCTGAGTTCTGAGTCGTGACCGATGGCTGATGATTTGCTTGTGTAAGCGGCGAAATGAAGAGAGCCAAGCCCTGAAGTGTGACCTTTGCATCAGGAAAATTGATTTGGGTGGAGTTAAGGATGATAATGTTCAAGTGAAGCACTACACTGTGGACTTCCACAATTTGAAGTTTTAATGGGTATTCTGGCCTGTGTTGCACCACATCTGCCACAAACAGAGTCCTGTCACCTTTTCAGATGCTATTTCTGACTCTAAATGCGCCTTTAAGATTCATTTATTAATGTACCGGAAAGCCTTCATCTTTTATGTAGAACAATTATATCATAAATGTTTTGCATGCAGGTGTTAGGGCTTTGGTGAACTGGTCAGGGAGATATGTGTTGCATGCCACTTTGCACCATCAATTTACAAAAATTGTATATCATAATGACAGAAAAAGTACCCGTCAGCATGAAGCTGTCAATGCAAAGGTAGGGACAAGTCATTCCTTAACAACTGTCGCTATGTATCCCATGCACTAACACAAGGTCTTGTGAAAACAGGCTATGCTACAGCTTTAACATACTGCAACGTCCTTGTAAAAGGATTATTCACTCGCAAATGCTCTTCATTCGCTTTATTCCACCGGCAGAGTGCCCATTTATTCAAGAGCTGTTATCGGTCAAAATGCAGGTTTAGTGATTCTGCACACCGGCTGCCTAAACCTTGAAGCTTAGATGTTCCTCTCGTCCATTCTTCAGCTGTGTTAAAACACAGGAGTCACACTCATCAAAACACAAAAACAGATGCAAAAATGAGGAATGTTGATCTTCTGTTCACGGCATCGAAATACAAGGCGCTGCAAAGCATGCTGGGAAGCGCGCAGGTTCACCATTGACATGTACAGTACAGTATTTTATGTCATAAATGTTTTTAACTGGGGGGGTTGTCTTTAGTGAATATTTCTATAATTAAGATCCATATTTTCGGTACAAATAAACTGCATAAGTTCCGCTTTGGCCGTTTTTGGTTGTTCCGAGGTTGCTGAAAAAAACGTTTTAGAACCGCCTTCATACTGCTATCCAATCAAAATCCACCAACTCCTCGGGTGATGATTGGTCGCTCTAGGCATATTCACGACGGTAAATACGGTCTTTTTTTGCTTCTCACAAATATTGAAGCACATGAATTACGTACCGGTAAGCGATTTCTACTGAGGAAAGAACGCAGAGTCATAAACGAAGCGTAGGCATTACAGTATTGAAGTCAAACTCGAAATTTGCTGCACCGAAAATTTCAGGATGGTTTTAGAAACGATTTCGAGGATAATAAAAGTCCAGCTCCCCGCATACCTGAAGAAACTTCCTCTTCCGGAGACGATCGGTGGATTTGTAAGGTTAACAGGTGAATAAACGATTGCTGTAATGCAGTACTCTTATGAATGTCCTGCTTGATGACTTCTTCACTAATGGGAACACTTTTTCACTCCTGGCGCCTAATCTTCACTGCATCTACGCATACGGACAAACCCAACGAGTCGGTCACTGTAAATTGAAATGTCAGTGTGCAAGCTGACCAAACTACGCGACTCTATCAACAAGCAGTCATTATTACGACTAACGTTGGGCACCGTGAATGAATTAAAGCCTTATAAATGTTACATGCAATTTGGTTTTTCCTATGCACTGTTAGCCCGTCCCCATTGCATTTTTATAGAACGTCATTTTAAACCAAACGATATATTGAGGGATGCGTTATTTATGATTTGGACAGTGCAATACTTGTATTAGTTAAAATACCACTAATCGTGTGTTATTGTTGAGAATTGTGGTGGCGGTTCTTTTTCATACAAATAAAAATGCTTGTCAACATTATCAATGGCTAAGCGGTCATGAAATGTGACTTTGCAATGTAATTGTAGTCAGAATATTCCACTGAGAGAAGTAACGCGTTAGATTAGTTGTTACTGTAAAAATTGATGTGTTTTAGAATACCAAATTACTGGCATCACGGGTTGCTACAATGTGCAAAATAACAATTGTTCACGGACTCAATTTAATTTTTTTTCCGTTTTTTTGAACAATAGTCAGCTATTGTTCAAAAAAAAAAAAAAAAAAAAAAACAAGCATATTCCCCTGTTGTGCCGTTTGCATTCCTATCAATTGTGTCTACATCCCTGCGTTTTAGTGTCCGAATGGCTGCGGTTGCTGCCTCTACTGGGCATCTTGGCTCTGCTGGGCTACATGACCATTCGTCCCTTCTTTCCCAAGAAGAAGAAGCAGAGAGACTGTCTGATCAACCTGAAGATTCAGAAGGAAAACCCCAAAGTGGTCAACGAGATAGACATTGAGGACCTTAACAGTGCAAACGTGTGCTACTGTCGCTGTTGGCGGTCCAAAACTGTAAGTGAATTTCACCATCTCGTCTTGAAATGAGAAGTCTACACAGAATTTATTTTTTTGTTTGTTTTTTAAACATGAAATATGTCATAGTGGTCACTGGCTGGCAGTTTAGTGGGTTCAGCTCCCACTCAATGATGCTTTGAATGAGTGTGAATAGTTGTCTGTATTTATATGCATTCTGTGATTGACTGATGACCTGTCCAGGGTATAGTGAAGCTGCTTTTTTACCAAAAGTCAGTCAGAATGTTCAACAGTTCCCTGTGACACAGATAAGGTTAAGCAGTCAGAAAATCGCTGGATTGATAGATGGATGGCTGGAAGTCATCACAATGTTTTATGTCTACAGTACAGTATATGTATCTGGGTTTTAAACATTCTCAACTTGGAGGATTAAGTGGTTGAGCAGCTGGCAAATGACATCAATTTATTTCCTCTTTTCAGTTTCCTGTTTGTGACAAGTCACACTTAAAGCACAACGAGCTGACCGGAGACAATGTGGGACCACTCATACTCAAGAAGAAGATCCTATAGACCACCTACTGGGAGATCCACCTCTCTCCCAGTATTTACATTACATTAATTTACACTCGGTAATTTTTTTTTTTTTGCATGTGCAGGAGAGAAATGTTGTGTCATGCAGTCATCAGCTGAAGTCATCCTGATGTATTGACAAAGGAATGGTTAACCTTTTCTGTGGTTTCAGTATATTTGTAATTGTAAATTTGATGATAGTCTCTCCGAGAGCCTCCGTAAATCATTGAGACTGCTTTGAGTGTAATATGGCATTTAATCATTATAAGCCTCCCAGGGCAACATTTTCCCCTCGATCAGGCGTGAAGTAAAACTCCTAAGTCTGTAAACATCCGGCAATTCTGGCAACTCTGTTACATTATTGTGATAACCGGATCTTTCTTTCCTTCGTTTGTTTGTGTACCAAATGTAATCCATCACACAATGTGAAATAGGCGGCAGGGTGGATGTTTGATTTGAAAAATTTAAGGCCATGTTAAAATATTGAAGACTCTTTGCAACCTTGGTTATGCAGCCTGTGATTTTACGCAATCATTTCAAACCATTGCACAGTCAAGTTTCATCAGCAAATTGCAGTAGAATTTTACAAAGCCTTATTGAGGTTGACGTGAGTGACCGAAGCATTGTTGTTTTCAGCCTGTTTCTTTTTATGCACTGTACCATAACAGTGACTGTGTATATACTTTACTTCCTTCTGAAGTAATTACCAATACCTACCAATATTTTTGCATCTATGTTGATATAATCACAGTTGTCTTTTCATGTTTTCTGGAGCATGGTTTGAATTAATTTATTCTTCTGTATACTGAACATACATATATATTGGCACAGTTGTGCTCCGAGCTAACGTTAGATTCTTAATGCAGTCCTAATCAAAGGTTTGGACACACTTTCTACTGGATGAGAACATTTGCTCAAACTTGTTCATGTTCATCTATAATGTCAAACGTCGATCCGCAGTACTGACAGTTGTCACATTAAACTAATCCTAAAACTGAAGAACTAAGCAAGAGGTTCAACTTGGAAACATTTTTATTAAATATTTAGTAAAAAACTAATTCACAGTTCCATATACTGTATATTTCATCAATACTCTAATACTGCACACAAAAACATATCACAATTTAAATTAATTGAACATCTTCAAGTGCCTTAACGTACACTGCATACTTTTGTAACAAATGAAAGTAACAAAACTGGATTAAAAATGACTAATAAATGATGAGTGTATATGACTGAATATGATTCAGCTTCTATTTCAAAGCAAAGGGAAATATTTGAATTACCGTTTATACATTTTCCTGAGTTTTTACACATTTTGATTTAAAAAAAAAAATAGTACTTAAGTGTCAAACCAGCTCCTGTTTCAAAACAAAACACTATTGTAATTCCCATTTTTATAACTAACTCAATAGGCTAGCAGATGTAATTATTAGGATTACCATAAAATCCGATTCCCTTATTTGAACAAATAAGAACCACAATCTTAAAAAAAAAAAAAAATCCATTCATGAAACTAATTCATTCAATTATAATGAACATTTTGACTCTGACATGAAATTACCTCTCGAAAACTGAATGACCATTCATTTACATGCTCAGATGTGGGTCATTTGTTTGAGGCCTGGAAATCACCAGTGGCTATAAATACATAAGTCATTCACGCTTGTGTTCCTGCAACAGAGAGAACAGCAGGAGCTGTCTGAAGACAGCAAGTCAAAGTAGGCCACTCGGTGGCTAAAGGAGAGCTGACATATCCAACATGTCATTACAATTATTTTTGTTTCAAATTAAAACTTGAGTCAAGTGTCCCATAAAGAATACACAGAGAAATAGTCAAAATAGATAGTAACAATGAAGTGTTCGATGCTAGTACACAGTGTTACAGCAGTTGCAGACATATGCCCTCAAATCCAAAATTAAAGAATCTTTCATTCAACACCTCATTGTTTGCATTGAGATCAGAGAGGTCAAAGAGTACTTTCATAGGTGACCGGTGTTTCATTGTCCTCATCGTCCCCTACCGCAGTGCCTGGGGGAGATACAGAGGGAGTAACGGTTGCTGACATTATGGGTTATGCTTTTTCAATCTACACCATTAGTTGCTGAAAAATTCACCAAGTCGTTGGTTTTGTGCTCAATCCGAAGTCCTGTATAATATGGTCAGCCTCTTAAAATAATGGCCAGAATAACATTTTGAGGGTTTTTTTTTTTTTTTGCCTTAAACATCTCCTCAGGATGCTGGCCACCTCTGCTAAAAGCGGCTGCATCCTTAGTCAAACAGATCATTCAATTCTAGGCCCAAAATGAAATTATTAATACATTAAAGATCATCAGAGTATTGCTCAGTTTTTCTGGTTTTCTGAAAAAAATGACAAGGGGAATTATTTTTAAATAATTTTAAATAAATTATTATTACAAAGGTGAGGATATATAAGTAGTAATTTAGCAAAATCTTGTCAACAAACCGTGTTAAAGTGAGTTGAGGAACTTCATGTAGTGCTTTGCCACCACGTTGATGCACCTATAGGCCATTATAAACCTATTTAAAGAGGCACCAATTACTCACTGTTTTCACTATTTGTGGATGAGCTTGATCTCAAAACACAGTAGTAGGTAGGCCTTTGTTTTCTATGTAATATTGGAGGTCTCTTGCAAAACTTAGTGTTTGAGTGGTCCGTTTTCTAAATAACAAACTAGTCTTTGGCACTCACATTGCTGCAATGGCTAAAAGGAGGGAAAGCAGAGCTACATTCCTGTTGCATTTACTCACTACTTCACAACTACGAGGCATGGGTGGTGAAATCTGAGCTGGGTTTAGTTGATAAATAATGCAGACACGTTACCTACCTAAGAAAAAAGCTGATAAATTCGGTTTGACTCGCTCACCACAGGCTGAGTTCTTTGGTTTCTGCAACAGGCATGGTCCACACAGGCCTATTATAAGGGCTCCGACTGGCGCCGTGAGAAGAATGGAGAGCACAGCCACGGTCAGCACATCCATGCCATACTTCTGCATCTGCTCGTCTTGCCTTGTTCTGGCCATGTCCAATGCTGTGGAGCCAATAGCTGCCTGGAAATTAAAAAACGAGTTGAGCTCTGCAGTCCTTTATGTAACAACCAGCAAACGTCTGAATACTTTATTTAATTTTTTTAAAGAGAATACCTGCACAGTGGCTTTGGGCATCCAAGCCAGGGCAATAAACAGCTTTTCACGAATGTTGAAGCCGGCGAACAACACACAAACGTAGGTGAAAAGAAGACGAACCAGCAGGGCAATGAGCAGAGACGCAATACCCAGACCTGCACAAGAAAACACGGATGCACAACACTGTCACATAACTTTTGATGACAAAAGCTTCCCCAGTACGTTGAGGTCAAAGTACACAGCTTTCAAGATCAATTTTCAAGCTTTTCCAGAACCTTAAAATCATACACATCAAAAACAGTAATAAATATATACGATTGTATAAACAATTGTTTTATAAGAGTACAAACAGAATATTTAATGGTTCACATTAAACCATAAATGCCAAGTTTTAATGAAACCTTAATTACAAATATAAAGGTGTTTTTTTCACATTAACCACATCCTCATCTTTTTGTTTTGAATTCATTGAGAAGAAAAACTATTTAAATACATCTGGGCCTAACTAAATAGTATATATACTCCCTATTCCCCTCTGACAGCAATTGATAACACTAGCATTCAGCAATATGTTTTTAAAAACACAAAAATGCAACATCTAAAACTATAGCACTTTTAAGAATTGTGTTTAGGAGATCATCTCGGTGCTCTCACCAACTGTGTGTCCCTCCAACTCCGACACTCTTATCTCTGCTCCGATTAAGCCAAACAGAAGTGGCTGAAACACATCCCAAGCCCAGCCTACCACTTCCTCCACGCGTGCCTAAACAGATACACAGAACTTGGTGTTGATTTCTATTGCCTCTGGCATGCATGTAGCCGAGTAGGAAAAGTATTTCTGTAAATCCAATGATGATTGCCGAGGGTTACCTTTTCTGTACCCCATCCGAGACCAGCGAGAAATGCCAATACCAGAGTACAGAGGCCACCAGAACCAGGAAATCCAGCCACACCGCTGCCAAACACAGCAAAGACAGACAGGCCGAGCACCAGGAAGGATCGCTTCATCACCAAGTGTTTCTACAAGGACAAATCACAGTCAGTGAGTACATATTGTATGTTGTGTTTTATACACCATGCTGGCCGATCACAGTTTTAGGGTTCATTTGAGATTTTCCAAAATTGCACACCTGAGGGGGAGTATCATTCATCAAAATACAAACAGACTGTATGATTGTAGTTTGGCACCTGCATTTTGCAAAAGACATAAGGAAGTTCTAAAACAGGAAAGGAACTAGAAATGTAAAGTGGGGAGCATATCTTATTTACATTACAATCGTGTTTTATTTACTTTCTTGGTCACTTTTTTTCAAATCTCGAATCAAATTTGAATTTTCAAAACTTTCAAGCACCAGTGGGAAGCGTGGCTTTGAAACTTGGTATTTCCAGCTCTCAGTAACTGCCTGGGGTCAATACCAAGGTGGTTAAATTTGATGACTCAACAATGGAGAAACACCTACGCAAAGTGTACCGGTAGTGATGTTGCAAGATGCTCAATGTCTACCTGGTCGAGACTGGGAAAGTACTGGATGAGGAAGCCAAGAAGGATCCCAGCAACCAAGCCACTGGCCACCTCCAGCACACCTCTCAAGATGTTGTACCATGTGGAACCTACAAGAGCAAGATTTATAAGAAATTCAGTCATAACGTATTTGGGCAGAAAAATTGGCTTTTTTAAAATGTGTTTGAAGAATAATCAATTCAACTTGGGTTTGTATTATGAAAACTGAGCGTATTGCAGAGGGCACGTGGATACGTTCCATAATTTATTTCCAAGATGATGAGTAAATACTCTCCATCAGTTTCATAAGCCCACCAATAAAATCATGTTGTTGTGCTACAACTTGTTTACCTGAGGAGACAATAACCCGTGGCACAGCATTGCGAAAATGGTCTGACATGGTCTTAATATTATTTTTGTAAAGTGTTTTCTTCCCCGATATTTAAAGTTTAAAGGGGGCTTATTGAAAGAAGCTCATTTTTTATAATAATGTTATGAGAGATATGCATGACAAAGATTTTCATTTAATAATCAGTTGAGTTACTTTGTAAGAATCATCACCATGTATGAGTGACGGGGTACTCATGGTATGACAAAAAGGTTCGGGAGTGCACAAGACAGAAAAGATTGTGAAGGTTACAATGAGACCCGAATTTGCAAATTGTTCTACAGTAAGTCAGAACACTCCATTAGCTATCACTAACCAACACGAACTCAGTAATTAAGTCAGAATCAGAGTAAATATGTGTATGAAAAACATTTTGAGGCCATAAATCTAAAACAAATGAAAAAGTACAGCAGTAACTTAGCATGCCATCTTGTGCTTCATGACAACATACTGTGTTCTTCTTCAAACCACTTCATTGTGCACCAAATGCTCTACGTCAGGACAAAGTGACATACCATGAAAATTCTGCCTTAAAAGTCAGCATTTCTCCAAAAATTGCAAGCACCACTGGCACACATTTTGGCATCTCAGTGGTGACGTGAGCTACACTAAAAGTTTGCTTTGTCCTCCCCAATTACCTGTAGCGAAAGCCATGCCCAAGCATGTAGTGAACCCTGTTATGGCAAGTATGTCATCAAAGCTACCCGCTGCCATTAACAAAGTTGGGATGCCCTGCTCCACACCGTAACCGTCCTTCTGCAGTAGCAACATGGAGGGGACCACCACTGCGGGAGACACGGCGCCGAGCACAAAGCTGCAAAGTGCAAGAGACGGCCCCATTCAATGTATACGGTACGGACAATCCACCATATCGACGGCCGCATAATTGCCAAAGCCATTTTGCAATATTTTTGGACGACAAGAAAAAAATATTTTCAGAACACACATCAGTAATTTTTTTTTTATTGATATTGTAACAAAAACTTCAACTCGATGGCTGAACAGGTAAAGCCCCTACCCCATTGAGGGGCGAACAATTGAGACTCTTGTTGCAGGTAGAAAACTGCATGTTGTTGACGTCAAGGTCACAAATGTTCGCAAATCATTCCGCAACAGTTTTTTGTGATTTTTCTTGTCGCAAGGAAATTTTGAACACGTTTAAAATTCCCTTGCGACAAGAAAAGTACAGGAAAATATCTGGCGACCATTTGGCAAACTTTTGCGACCTTCACGGAAAGCTGAAGAACTCTGATGTGAACGTTACATCCTCTGCCTTTGAAATTATTCACCATTGTTTGCCGCTCAGTTGGATAGGGGCTTAAGCGACAGGGAAAAGACCCCCCCCCAAAAAATAAATAAATAAATGTGTGATCTAAAAAAATATATTTTCCCCCTTGTTTTCTAAAAACATTGAAACATGACTGAGGCAATTATGCAATGTCGCCAGTGATATTTAAATGAGCTGTTATAGACAAGAGAGAGGGGAGATATTTACCCTAGGATGAAGCCCCACACCCAGGGCAAACCCATGAGGAAGTGGGAGACCAGAGCTATGGTGCAGGCCTCTATGATGCACGGCCCCACTGCCACACGCAAACACACAGACTTTAGCTTCCTCAGAGCCTGGCAAAGCAAAAGATCCAAGAGGTTATAATCAACATTTTTAAATACATTTTCATATCCTTAAGATCTGTTTATATTTATATCCATTTTGTGTTATTCATGTTTTGCCTTGAGTTGTTCTTATTGCGAATGAATAAAGTATCAATATATCTATATAAGCCTGATATATCTTATTTAATAGGTTTATAATCAAAACATGGCAGTAGAACATCCATCCGGCAACAACAGACATCAATGAAAATGATATACTGGTACTTTTAATGTAGAATACAGTATTACTAAATTGACGCATTTGTCAAAAAGCAGAGTGTCACAATTTTGCAGCCCACATGCTGTATTTAGCGTTAACCTAACTAAAGTATGAACACACTTTTCTGTATCTCTGAATCCAACATCTTACCGAGGGATCCAAACCCAGACCGGCTCTGGCTAGGATGACCGCCAGCGCAATGTTCCTGAGGGAGGCGGACCACTTGAAGTTAATGTACACACCGTCTGTTATTACTGGGACATTTCTCAGCATGACACCCATGAGTAGCATACCTGCAGTAGGAAACAAACTTTGCTGATAATTTGATCCTCTCACTGTGTTCAAGTTCACATAGTTTTCGTCTCAGATAGGACTCCTGAGGCTCCACAATCCAATTGTATGACAACCACAATCATGCATGTATTAATCCAACCTTTCTTGTCATATGATGTTAAATTTGCTGCTGAAAACATGCAAACAGAAGTCACTTTTAATATCACACACAATGTTGAAAATTAACCCTTCATGCATCCTGTAAACTGATAACCCGATAAGATGTCCACTGTAGTTACTGTTGTCATTGAAAGGGTTAAAAAAAAAAACAAAACAAAATGAAAAACAGAAAAGATGATTCATAGATGACCAAAATGTATTGCACCAATTCCAATCTCTGTTTATGACATACAGGCCACGTAAGTACCAAAAACCAAGCTGTTCAACCCAGCACTGCAAAGCATCAGAGAACACCATTGGATTAGATTTACAATTTTACCTTAACAAAAAATATTTGTGAATTGGTGGACTAAAAATTAAATATGTTGTATCTAGTTTGTGCAGCACTTATTTTTGTCCTAAAGATGTTTCATTTCCTACCAAGAAGTGGAGGGAATGGTGGAAGTCTGGGCAGCCGAATCAGAGCCACCAGTTTGCCACCAATGACTGCAGAGATGAAAAGCACCGTAATGCCAAACAGGTTACCACCTGGAAGACATTCGTCCTCTGTGACGGACCACACCACTCCAAACAGTACCGCGGCCAAGAGGACTGGAGAAGACACAAGGCAACAGAGTTAAGAAAAATGTTATATATTAATGCTGTTTTGAGGAAAGAGGTTTGATAAAGTCATAGATTATCACTGACGGCATGATAACCTGGGTGGGCCTAAAAGGATCCTGTTGTGAGTTTACCTTTTGTAATGACAGAGGCCACAAGGCCTCTTGGAGGACAAGGGCAAAATCTGTGAAGCAAGGGGCAGCAAACAAGTGGTGGTTCTGTGTTGGTTCCCGCATCCACCACAGGGTGGCGAGGAAGAAAGTAAGTTGTTTCCTCTGTGACATTTGGACTGGAACAACGTCTCACCACTACTTGGATCTGGTTCACATTCAGGTGCTGGAAAGAGAGACACAGAGCATGGAACAAAACTACTTTAATATTTCATCAAAGAAAATAGTAACGAAATGACTTTTCAGATGATTATAAAGGTCTAATACAATCATCATTATGCTTTTCTACAACAGAGTACACTTGGCTCTCCTCGACAATGTTTTTGTCTGGTCCCTTTCCACTTCCAAATAGTACCAAGACAAACTACGAAAACCATGCCACATTTACCATAGCATGGAACAACAGGGGAATGAGAGTATTCTGTATTTACTTCTCCGCATGTCATATGGTTATATTTGAGGATAGCTGAGAGCAGCAAGACAACAAATCGCTGGAGCAAAGTGGAAATTGTGGCATGTAGTTCTACTACAACAACAGCATCAAGAGCTAAAGCATATCAACAAGCTTAAGCCAATGATAGCATGTGTTTAGTTCTATCATTTCTAGCCATACATCCCCAAATGTTACACAGATGGGACAATGAAATATCAGCTTGACCAGTGATTGACAGGCAGTGGCTTACATTTGGTATCTGTTCAGCCTGCTGAGAACACCAGGTGACCAGATATTGTGTGGTTTTTTTACAGTGTTACACAAAAAATATTATCGCTTGACTCTTGGAAACATGTTGCAAAAAGACAAGCAAAAGCAGAGTAATAAACTGAGAATAATCACATTAGTACAGTATGTAACTCAATTGATTATCATTAAAGTTAACTGAATTGTATATTTTAGTTAGGGATAAGAAATAAATGTTAATACTACCTCCACGTGATTTCCTGATGGCAAAGGGATTCTGTCCAGAAGCGGACTGGGTGCGGGACTTGGTGCATGACTAGGTGCAGGACTAGGTGCAGGACTGGGTGCAGGACTGGGTGCGGGACTGGGCTCCGGAGTGGCAGGTTTGGACCGTGTGTCCTCCATGGTAGAATGGAATATCTGGTCCACTCTTTTCTATCACAGCACATTCAACTGAGGGGTGGAATTCCTGGCCATAGATGGAGCAGCTCCAGCACAACTTGTACCTGTCCACCTCTTTAATTCCAACAATACAGAAAACGGTAGTGTCAGTGGAGTGTAATCACATTTAAGAAAAGTATTGGGCTCCTTTTTGCATGTCCACTTCATCGCTGCTGATTTTAGCTCTTCTGGCAAAGCCGTACTAAACAATATCCATCCATTTTCTGTACCGCTTTATCCTCGCAAGGGTCACGGGGGGTGCTGGAGCCTTAAAAATACGAGTCGTAGAATCCGCCGTCAAGCATCACATACTACAATGTTTTGTCAATCACGAGCTGGTGGCACTGGCAACAGCAGTTGGTTAATCCAATACTGTCAACAGAGCACACTAATCGATGCTTACATGCTTGGCCATATGGCGCGACTAGCAGTGGAAGTTTAGTGAACGTGGATGTTTCCGCCAAAGTCTAGCCTCCGTTAATCGGCACACCTAGCCAATCCTAACAGCTAGCTAACTTGTCTAGTTTGAGGAGGGTCTCGCTCTTCGTCTGAATGGGTTAATAGCGAACAACCCTACGTCATTACAAGGGCGTGGCAACATGGGATGCTAACGGGTTAGCATCGCGTTACTTTACAATTGGCGTAAATCCACGCGTCCTGGTTCACTGCGAGCTTAGATATATTTTCGGACATCGCCGAGCTCTAGCTAAAGCGTCTCTTTGCCCTCGGTTTGTATGTATCAACATTGTAACATTACAGATTTACAGCAGTGCTGTCACGCCGACATTTTAGCAACAAAAAGAACCTATTACCGTATTAGCTTGTCACGAAACGCTAAAGTATGAACCCGGCAAGTTGTGCAGTACTGTATATCGAACTAATCAGTCATAATAATTCACCCTACTGGACTCTTCGGTCTGTCCGAGTAAAAACATCTAAAGATTAAGACATGCATCCATACATGCACGATTAAAACACAATTTCCAGCAAATACTCAATTCTTGTAATAAATTGTGTGCTTAGTGCGCTTCAAGTCAATTACGGAACCTCTTGTCCGATAAGGGATGCTGGACGTCGTAAATCCCGTAACGTTCCTATATTAATCATCAATTAAATGTAGGGAAAAAACACTTACCTCACACCATAAACATTGTCAAAGCTTTGGAACTGGCATTGGCAGCCTTTCTGGCAGATTGGCCGGGAAAGAAATGGTAATAAGATTAGTGATGTCCAGTCTCTGTCGTGTGGTATTGGTGTAAGGCTGGGAGGGGCGAGGTTAAGTACAAACATTGCGTAGTGCACATCATGTAAAGTTTATTATACTGTATTACAATATTAATCACTTGGACACAATCAAAATTGTTCACATTGGTCTCTATTTTCGTACCCAGAACAAGTGTAGCCCAAAGCACATTCTTACTGCATGGGTGGAGTTTGTTTTCTTTTTTTCGATATTTTTATGGACGAGCGAAGGTAGAAATGAGAGTTTGCACCATTGTGAGAGTGAACACAGGTGACTTGTTTCCTGACCAATGGAAGCGGCTCGCGTTATCCCTTTTAAATTCAATGCAAGAGAGGCACAGGCAATTAAATCCACCAAAATCACATTGCATCACCTGCGCCACAACTTGGACTTTCTCTGAGCTGGTCTGTGGTCTGGTCTACTTTCAGACACGCCCCAGCACAGTGACCCTCGGTCTGCCAGAAGACTCAGCATGGCATAGCACAATCTGCCAAATTCTCACACCCGATAACCAAGACTTACCCCAGCACAGAAATCAAGATGTGTCAGTTTTTACACCAAGCACACATGCCCTCCCTGCAAAAACAGACCCGTGAGTGTTTATTATACTGATAGTGTATAGTAGCTGTGAGTAATTAGGTTTATTAAGCCGTAATTGGACAAGGCACAGCTACAAAAAAAAAAAAATCTCAGAAGACATCAATATAATCAAAAAGTGTTAACATAGTGAATCGGCCAATCTTAAAGTAGCACCTATGATTCATGGGACAAGTTTGCTTCATGCTCTTCAAAGCCTCCAACCTCCATCGATGATTTGCTCTGTGCCAGTCACATAAGCCGACTGTGGAGGAGCACAAACACACACACACACACATCAGATACATTCGGTATGCATTTCATACAGGGTGTCTCAATTTAAAAAAAATAATTTTGCATATCATTCGGTTAGACAAGAAGCCATCAGCCTTTGACATTTTTGGACTTTGCAGATTTTGTAAGCATATCAATCCCTTGCCCATGGCTCGCCAATTTACATTGGAGCAGCGTTGTCAAAGTGTCCCCAGGGATGGGAGGGGGGTGGGGGGGTACTCTGCTCCCTCTCCCCTCTTAATGTAACTATGAAAGGGGTACTCGTATAAAACCAAAATGACTATTTTATTATTTATCACTTTATTTGGGGATTTGAAGTGGATATTGAAAAATTTTGTGTTTAACTTGTTTGTGTTGTTGTTTACAGTTTTTGGTCGGTGGTTGCTGTGGTTTATTTTTCAAATGATTTCAATTTTTTTTTCTTAACTTAGAATGTGTGTAATATTGACAAATCCCTCGTTAAGGATTGTTTCTCTCTTGCTGGCTCGATGTTGCATTAGGTCAGTGCTGTCTGCGCAGAACCCCACAAGCAAGTGTCACTATCTTGCATTCACGTATGATTTAATTTTTTATTTTTTTGCATTAGTTTTGAGATCTGAAGGAATTAAATAAATAAATAAATGCATTTAAAAAAAAAATCTAATTGCCCTATGGCAAAGATTTTTTTTCCGTGAATGCAGTTCAGTGTCAATTTGAGAAGCTAAATGGCCATTACACTGCTTGGGTAGTACAATTTATGCTGTCCATGGCAAGTTTTTCACAAACAGGAACCATACTTGACAAACCACGCGGGCCTCAGGCCCGCTACTACCACAAATGATGAAAATGCCCAAGTCCAAGAGCAGGTGTTCACGCAAAGCCAGCGTATCTGGAGGGCCGCTTGGGAGACTGAAAAAGCTTTACACTTTACCAACAGATGGTTAAAAGGTTTCAAGCAGAATATTACAAGGCTCAAAATTACCACAACATTATGATGCCCATCTACCTACAGTTGGGTAAAGCTTTATCACTCTCAGAATCATCTGTTCAATCAAGTTTTTGTGGATGCAGAGTTTACTGTCGTGTTCCCCGGCTTTGCGCAAACGCCTGCGCTAAAGGGTTTGGTGTTTTCATCACTGGAGGTAGTAGCAGGTCTTCCGCAGCGTGGTTTGCCAAGAATAGATTAAGCTTTCAGAAACTTCCCATGGATAGCGTAAATGGTATGTCCAAAGTAGTTGTAGTGTTAAAGCAGTGCGATGGCGATAAAGCTTCTCAAAACGGCATTCAGGTTTTTACAAAGCAGTGTCAAGTCAACTCCTACGGCAGCAAATATCCAAAGTATAAATAAGGCTGCAAATATCTAAAGCATCCTCACCTCATCTGAGGCCAGGTAGACACACAGGTATGCCACCTCTTCGGCTGTGCACATCCTGCCCGTTTTCTGCCTTGCCATGAAATCCTTATAAGCCTGTTAAAAGGGGTTGCACAGTAGCATGTATCCACATCAGAACATTACTGTAAGAATACAGCAAACAATAAATAAGGTGTCCAGTACCTTTTCTGGGTCAGGTTGAGCTTGGATTCTACCCCTCAGTGATGGAGTGTCAACAGTACCTGAGGAAAAATGAGCTCACAGAGCTTTTAAAAGTACATTTTCTTCCTGATTAATGTCATTTGCATATGGTCTCGGCCTGAACAGATACAAGCAATAATTCAACTTGTATTACAGTAAACAATCTCAGATTTATGACACATAGATGTCTTATGGGTTAGCCTTATGCTAAAATAAAGCCAAATGAACCATTAATCAACGAAAGACAGTTTCATTATCTATTTCAATTAGGGTTATTAACTTCGTAAACACTTTGATTTCAAGCATTTACTATGCCAACACTACATGAATAAAAATATACACACATAAAATAAAGCCTACCGACTCACCAAAATGAATAATAAACATTGCATCCTTTGCGATTTGAAAATTGCACTCTTGCAATGTCGATTTGAATTTGATTAGTTGTTCAGTCAAGTCAGCTTTATTGTCACATATGCTCTATGTGCAACATACAGCACAGATGAAATTTCTTTCCTCTCAACCACAGTGCAAACATGCAGTGCATTGAAAACACACACAGCTAAAAATAAGGGCAGCGAAACTAAACTACATTAAAAGACATAAATATATAAATATAAACAAATAAAACAATAAATAGCAATAACAGACAACCAAGAGCACTTGTAATTATTGTGGGTTAAAGTTAGTTAGTGCATTGTTTAAGGGCAAACAATAAGCGCTAACATGATCCCTTCCAAATAAATTAAACTGACATAACAGTCTTGCAGAAGTGTTTGTAGACAAGCTGTGAAAGCTTTTTTTCATGCATCAAAAATAAAGTTTCGTCAAATGCAAAAACTTCACTACTCCATTACCATCTGCATCATCCATTTGAATGGTTTTACAACAGCTGCGGCTGTTGTGCAAGCGTTATATACTTTGTAAACAAAGATGTACTGTACTGTATTGTATAGCCTCGGAACAGTGACATGTTGTTTTGATTTTTGTTATTTACTGAATGTTCTTGACTTACCAGGACAAACACAATTGCAGCGAATGCCTTGCTCAATGAAATCGGCGGCTATGGATTTGGTGAGGCCAATCACGGCCGCCTTAGACGTGCTGTACGCACACCGGTTCACCACACCTGTGTCAAGGAAACATATGTCACACGCACAGGCGCGCCCGCAAAGCTGTTATCTGGCATAAGAGGATTGACATGGTCATACAACTGTGCCTTAACTGCCTCTTTAAATAAACATTTGTTACACAAGTAGATCTAAAGGTTGCTTCACCTTTTATGCTTGATGCAACGGAAGCCATGTTTATGATGTTTCCAGACTTTCTTGCCAACATCTGCAATGACAACATTTTGAGGGATGATGGAATTAACTCATATAACAATCGAGTAAGTGCATATGGTACAGCGTAGGTACATTTTATTTAGTATCCAAGATAGATTTCCAATTTCAGTTTTATCTATGAGCGCGGATTGGTGATTGAGCAGTTACTGCTCATCATGACACAGGCTCAAAGTAAAAACAGCTTATCTGAGTGTACAAAGGTTGACAACTCAAGAAATAAACATATGTCAGTCAATTTACAGCTGCAACGGAACAGGATCAAGTGGATTAGGCATTTAGTGAGGAGGCCAAGGGTCACCTTTGGCAAGAAAGCTCTGCACATAAGGTACATGCTCCGGACATTCACATCCATGGTAAAATCCCAGTTGGCCTCTTCACAATCCAAGATGGAGCCATGGTGCACAAACCTATTATGATCTCACACACACACACACACACACACACACACACACACACACACACACACACACACACACACTTAAAAAAATAATAAATAATGTCTACATTCTCATCTAAGCGTATAAGAGACAAAACTGTAGCCATTAAAGAAAGAATCATATGACGTAACCACAATTTATCATTAAAACAATACAACTCTCCAAATTGTGTCCTTGCATGTTACACATCTTACTGAGCTCCTAATGTGAGAGTATGACCTTTGTTAAGGAGATTTAACAAAGGTCAAGGGAAGGTTAAACCTTGCGGTGTAGGGATTGTCGATACAGAGTAAAGTGGGAGATGGAAACACAAGTAGCGTAAAACAAGTGGATGGTTGCACAATTATAGCCAGATTTAGGCTACTGTTATTTCCCGTATCTGAACTGACTCAAAATTGTCCAAAGGTATGAAAGTAAGTATGAATAGCGCCTTGTCTATACGTGTCGAGGATTGGCTAGCGATCAGTCCGGGGCCAACACCACCTTTTGCCCAAAGTGGGCTAGGACAGGCTCCAGCTCACCAGCGACGGTTTATGACGATAAGCACTATAGAAAATGGACTGATGAGCAGGTAACTTATTATCATTTCAGCAGACACCAAAACCACTTCTTGGCCCCATTGGCATTCCTGCCAATGTTATCAATGTCCATTCATCCTCGGTCTCTGCTGATCCTTGCGCCTATTTCCTGAAACAGTAATGACCAGATTTTCAACTTGGCCTGATGACAGCCCCACACATGGTGGACTGTCTGGGCCTTCACCATTAGTCCGAACTGAAGACATTAAAAAAATAAATAAATAAAATGGTGTGGCATAACTTGTTGATAAAATTACGTGGTAGAATTTTTTTTCTCTTATTAGCACAACACTTTTTAGACAACGGTAGGGAACTCCGGTTCCTCGAGAGCCATATCCTGCCTGTTTTAGATGTCTCTCTATCTACTTCAACACACCTTATTCAAATGATCAGCTCATCAGCAAGCTCTTCAGAAGCCTGTAATGATCCCGAACAATTGAATCAGGTGAGTTGGAGTAGGGAGGGATCTAAAATAGGCAAGATATGGCTCTCAAGGAAATAGAGTTCTCTATCCCTGATTTAGAACATATTACATATTGGCATGGCCAGGCGAAAAACAAAACACCTCACTCTCCGACCATTAAAGATATTTTCGCATAGCGTCGCTCATCAAAATTATTTTTTGTTAAAGACTGTTTGAGAAACTACAAAACAATGTTAGTGTTCCTGGAAAAAGGTAAAGTACCCTGCAACATTGAAGAGGACATCTATGTGGTCATGTTCCTTGGCCAAGGCCTCCACTTGGTCCTTCTTGGTCACATCCACCACCTTGGTCCTAATCCCTGCTCCGAAAGAGAAAATGCAGAATGACAAATCTACTTTTTAAAGGTGTTTGCAACCCCGTAATTGCAATGACGGTATATAAATATGAACAGTATCTAAACATCATAAAACTCTCGGGTATGCCTGTGCTCTTGTCATTGCAACACGGTACTTCACCAGCAGGTGACGGTATTAGACAGTCTCTACCTTGAATACCATCCAGTTCCTTGAGCTTTTCCTCATTTATATCAGTTGCAGTGACTTGAGCCCCCTCCTTTGCAAAGGCCTGGCAATTTAAAAAACAAAACTGTTACAAAAGCTTTTATCAAGGAAACATATTAAATATCCCCAAATTCTAACTTGACTGCATGTTTTTGCAGAGGACGGGAGATAGTCATTCATTGAACATGTCTCAGCCCACCTTTAGGAACAACATTAAGGCAGAGTAGTTATTAAAATTCCATGACTGGGTTTCTATAGTTTTAATCTAATTATTTTAGATGATTTTATTGTGATTTTTGCAATGTCTTAATCATTTTTGTTGCTATTTCTGTAATGGTTTTAATGTAAAGCAATTTGAATTTTCTTGTACATAAAATATACTGCACAAATAAACTTGCCTTGCCTAGTCACATGATGTCAATTTCTTAAACTTAATACCCCAACCCTCAATTTAAATTGATTCCAGCTCTAGTCTGGTGGTTACTGTGTCATCAACGATGTTGTATCAAAGCGTCTTTCAAAGACTAACTTGAAATGTTCAACAGACTCCCAACACGACCAAGCCACGTTTAATAATATGCATTTCACTGCAAATGGTCTCAAACCATTTTAAAGTATTCTCTCGGCTTTAAATCTTTCACACTGCATGGAATAATTCAATGCTCTATCTCACCCACTTTCAAGAGGGGTACTGCTTTTCGATAGAATAGAATTGGCCAATCTTGACAAGGACATTTTCACACTCTTCTCTTGTGACATGAAGAGGCATCTTGTAACATCTACAGGATCACAAGATCGCATATATTTAATGTGAATGAGCCTTAGAACACTGCCATGCAAGCAATAAAACAGATGTCATAAACTAAAACTGTTATTGTTGTATGACAATGGCCTAGTGTAGTGTTGAGAAATATGTATACCACTTACGGTTTGCTTTGGAGCTCAGTCATTTATAAAAAAAAAAAAGGGGGGGGTGTACTGCTATTGCACAGACATTTTATCATACAAAATGGTTTACCCAATATGCTACATAATGGGACAACATTAATGTTTGTTGCTTGCATACAGTTGCAATATGTGAGTCAACTCTAGAAACAGTGTTGACTGGCATACAGCAGCCTATTAAATAATCATTTTGCACTGATAATGTGGAACATATCAGTGGGAAATACTTATTAAATCTCATTACTATTGCAGCAGCACGTCCAATCCCCTGTGCAGCGGCTGACAACACAATCACTTTCCCATCTAAGCGGCCCATGGAGCACTGATTCCAGTTGCTATATGAAAACAAGAGCATAGAACAACAATTGACAACAAGTCTGTTTTGTTCATAAAGGCACCATCTCTCGCGGTTAGTTTTCTCAAGCTATAAATCAAAACAGTGGAACCCGCAAAGCCTTCTAAAGTGGTACAATGTGAGCATTTTCATTTTCTTTGGCTTTTCATAATAGCACCAGTCGAAGATAAAAAGTGTGATGATGACAAGAGATAAGGCTAAAATGAAACATTAAGTCAAAAAAAAAAAATCAGGCAATAGCAAATTTAGTTGCGCAACCGATTCATAAGAACACAATGCATTTCAAGCGCACTAAGGTTTGCTCACGTTAATGTACTGCGTCACCTAATGCAGTATTGTAATCCAATTGAGTGAGTCAGAATTGACCAAAAACAGGCAGATTGTAAATTGCGCTCCAGTTTTATAGTGTTTACTCTGTATTGGGCGTTCATATGCATGTATGAATAACTACATGTACTGAACAGGAACTGTAATTTGTTAAACTTAATATATCATCTAGCAGTCACATTCACTTAGTCAGAACTGACCCAAATGGCGCATGTTAAATTATGCAACATTTGCAGTGTTTACGCAGGATTACGGTGTTAATGGTGTTATTTACGTATGGATATAATTGTATTTATATGTAATTTGTATGAAAACTTGCGTCCCTCGACTTTAGAGCCTACAAGACATAAAGTGCAAAGTACAAACCGGATGAGTCTGTGTTCGACGGCACTATAATTACATATTAATTCAAATTTGGGCATTATTTCCACCCCGCTTTCAAAAGCTGCCAAATTATACACACAACACCAACATAAAGGATATAGCATGGTTCCATTTGTTCCCAAAGTGATTGTTCATGTGGCAGTTCGTAACTTAAAAGGTCCACATTGTGAACGTTTCATCGTGTACAAGCGAGTCAACCAAAGTCAACATAGTCCAATGTTGGGAACTAGTTTTAGGAATTCGGTGTTGAAAACTCACCTTGTCTGCAGAATCACAATTGATTGCTTCAGTGAGTTACAGAATCGGTCCAACAATTTTTGCAGAGACGCAATATACACGTGACGCGTTATAAGTTTACAGCTATTGGCTATTAACCCGGAAGTACTCGCAGTATATCGTAACCCGAAGGAACGCCATATAAGACCTATCTATCTATCTATCTATCTATCTATCTATCTATCTATCTATCTATCTATCTATCTATCTATCTATCGTGTGCATTTTATTCATATTATATATTTTTGTGTTAGTGTATACTGCAACCGTAGCATCCTTTCAGTTTAACTTAAAAAATAAAAGTATTTAAAAAATAAAATTAAATGAAAAAGCAGGTCACCTCTAACCTACGATGATGTGTGACCTCCATCACCAAAGTGGTTAGCGGTCAGCAATCTGTAATTGCAGCTTGCGATGAGAGCTTTTGCCATATATCTCTTTTAAAATTGTTCTCATTCAGTTTGTTTCATCTGCAATTCACCGATGGCACTGGCAATGAATGGGAATATGGAGGGCCTATGAAGCATTTTAAAAAGGTACACGTGAGCTACGATAGCAATGTTCATGCATCTAACACGCTGCAAAAGTGTGCCCCATGCCTCCACGTCAGTTCTCCCACTAAGGTGGGCAGTTATTTACTTTTCATAAACTCACACACTCTTGAATCTATTGTATTATTCTGTTTCGTTCATGTTAGGGGGCGTTATGGTTGTTGCTCATTATAGCACGCGCGTGTGTATGTGTGCACGTGCATTGATGGTCGATCGCGAAAGTTGATTGGCTTAAAAAGTAGATATTCGGTCAAAAAAGGTTGGGCACCCCTTCTGCAGAGTGTCTTTACATGAGTGAATCTCACCTCTGGTATCTGCATTCTTGTTTGTTGTGGAAGTGTTTTGCCTGCAGACAGTGGTAAGGCATAGCTCGAGGAAAAATAAATTTTTCATTGTGTTTTCGTGTGTGTGGTTTGGAAAACACAAGCAACAATCCAATCCAAAGAAATGTGGAGTTTAAAAAGCTCATGACTTTAATTGAAGACTCCATTCACATCTAGTTGAGATGTTTACCTACACTTATGGCCAACATAATGGACTCTATACATTGGGGTAAGACCGTGGACTTATATATGACAGTTCTATCAAGGTCGCTTACTTGCAGAGGTGTTTAAAGCATTTCTCAGGTAAAAATAACAAGAAAAAAAAACACAGGAACACTGCAAAAGCCGTTGGAGATCATGCTCATCGTCATCATGCTCACCTATCACTTTCGAGTTAGGAGTGTCAAATCTGACCTGAACAGGTCAGCCAAATGTAATATGCATGAGCTATTTGCCCTTTAGCTGTGACTAGCGCAGCAGCTTGTATTTGAATCAGCGAGAGAAAAAGTCAAGACACCTCATTATTGTCAACATCACAGATGAGTCTCTTGGGAGCCTTTGTGCTGCACCTCTCTGGGGGAAACACTTCAATCAGCAGACGATGGCAAAGCACAATAGAGGTAATGCTGGACTAATAACATTTTGGCTGTGTATAATATCATACTTTGAGGTGTTTTATACTTCAAACAAAATCATCTGTCTGTAATATGTTCACGTGTGATAGATGAGACTCCCTCCCATCTGATTTATACTGTGCTATATCAACAATATTGTACAATATTTGACATTTTCTTTGTGAAAAGCAAACAATAAATTTAGGAGACTCCGAGATTAGACAAAAAAATAACAAATAATTCCACCAGCGGACAGTGTCTGTTGTCTATTATTGCTGCAACAATAAAGAACCGAGTATGATGGAAAATGTTTGCTTTCTCAAATTCACTATATTGCTCCACTATTTTTCTCACTGCCTGGTCATTTTTGTAATAGATGCCTTTCATAAAGGTTACAATTCAAGCCAGGGATAAATGCATGTAGTTGTGCAACAGAATTTGCGAGTCATGACTCTTGCAGTGAACAGCTTCCTGCAAAGTGGGACTGTATGGATCATTATTTTGAAGGCCCTTCACAAATAACAAAACAACTAGGGTACTAAAAGAACAAAAATCCAAGGAGAGCTTTGCTGGGGAAATTATTTCAAGCACCGCCTCTCTCCATTGCTTCTTGTTGTGATCGCATGTTAGTCTGGATGCAGAGGCTTCCTCATTTAAGATGTCATGTTTATATTGCATTAGGTTGAGTGCACTGTGTTGATACCTTTGGGAAAAGAACTACCCAAGGGAATGCTTTAATCTACTTCAAAGAGGTGCCAACGCCATTGTGTCAGGCTTAGGTGCAAGTAGATATAAAACGACAGATGGTTACCGACTGCTTGACACCATCTACATTGGATTCAACTCTGTGTTTCCAGATTTTCATCACCATTTTGCAAGTCGATAAATTATTTTTTTCTGTACTGTATATAATAATATTACTGTAATATCCATGCATCAAAATAAGAAAACACTAATAATAATAATAAATATATGAAATTATATGTGTAATTTCTACACTCGTAAATTCATTTGCAGTTGCTGAAAGGAAAGACCAGACCCTTCACATGCCAACGGAGCTCCAAAACATTTTGCATAATTCAAAGTACTTTCACATGGCGTTTAATCATAGAGCCAGTATTTGCCTTTTCTCTCCCTCAGTGAGAACTTGCTGAAGTGGAACTTTGTTGTGTCCGAAGAGTACTGTATATTCACACAGCCATTGCTGCTTCATGCATGAAGATAAATTTGATGTGTGGCGATGTGAGCGCAACGGCAGCAGATGCTTTTCGACACAAATGAAAATGGATGTTAGATGGCCAATGTGTTAGGTGCTCATGGCCTTAACTCGGCGTGATCAAGGTGTTCCCTTTTCTGTTACAGCATGTACATAGCAATTCCCATCAAGGTATTTGTGGAAGATCTAAGAGCCCTGACCATGTAGAACATTTTCAGAGAAGAGTAATTTTTTTTTATTATATCTTGTCTTCCTCAGGATTGACGGAAATACTTAAGTTTAGAATCATCCTCTCAGCACATCATTGAAATCTTATCCATCCATTCAAATATCAACAGTCCCTAAAAAGTCTACGATGTCTACTTTCATTTACCATGATGCTATACGAGTGAGTAAACACATACTTTGTCAAATGTAATGATGTATGAGCACTGCGCTGCCTTTCCATAGCATCACTTTGTAATAAATACAGAAAAACAATTTTGGGGTCATACACTTTTAATTTTTGCCTTGAGTACCATGAAGAATGTACAATGATGAAATGCTGAGAAATATATTTCAGGCAAAAATGATTAAAGAATGTGGATGTTATTTGAAGTCATAATATTGAAAATATAACGCTTGTGGTGTAATAAACACATTGTGTGGTTTACAGTACATCGAAAAGTATTCACTGTTCTCTGTGGGTACCAGCACTAATTAAAAATTATGACCTGTTATTATTAATCTATGACAGTATTTAGTCATTAAAATGAAAAATGGATTTTTAAAAAAGCAAAAGTGAAGGCAGTGCTTGCTGTAAAGTAAAATGCCATGATTTTTAAAAATCAACTATTGCAATGTATAAAACACAATATCATCCAGGACAAAACAAAAACAAACAAAAAAAACAATTACCACAGAAAGACACACAGTATACTTCAACATTCAAACAAAACATCAAATCACATTCAAAGAAAATAAAAACAAAACGTGAAACATAAATACATTTGACTTCACATTCTGGTGCCTATACTTTCAAGAAGTCTCATAACATTCAGAACTCAAATGAAGGGCTTGACAACAGCAAGAACAATAAACTATTTTTTTCTGTAACTCCTTTTGCAGTGTGCATCTAGTATATGAAAGGGTTTAAAACAATAACTATCTTTTTAACTCTAACATTACTGGTAACGTATTTCTTTATTTTAACGTGAATTTTAATCTATTTATCGCAGAAAAAAACAGATACAGCACATAGAGGCTTTCCTTTCTTACTTTGTGCAGAGACCGAGCAGAACGTGTATCAAATTGCATGGCACGGTTTCATTCTTGATTCTTTTCATTTGATTGTGAACCTTCAGAATTGATGGGTTCAAAATGATATCACAGCGTACACAGAGCACAGTAGAATGATGTTTGTGTGAAGGTCCGGTTATTTTCTCCCTCTGCTTTTTTTTTTTTTTTAAACGAAAAAAAAAGACAGCAGTTTAAAAGCTCCACATATTCTTCGTCTTTTTCACCTTCATTTACATGTAAAGAAACCTGCTAATGAATTCAACAGTTGTGACTCGACATTCATTTCTTACGAGAAACACAGTAGTCCCACACGTCAAATAAAGTTCACAGTTTCGTATGGCTGGAAAATAAACATGGACATACCTACATACAGTATTTACAATCGCCACGACCGATTGTCGGATTCAACCCGCTGAGAATATCATGTCAGTCAAGCATGCGAAGTGTTTTGATTGTGTAAATTCAAGCAGAACAAACAAATAATTGGAATCACGGGGTTGAGACGTTCCCAAAATAGAGGCATAATTAACATTTTGATGGTAATTAGTGGCCAAGGTTTTTGCTGAGCAGGAGTTCAACGTTGCGGCAGGCACTCAATCTGATAAGAGGCAAATTTTATGCACTCATGTGCAGTTATATTTGAGCTATGAGTTGTGGGTAAAATGTAAAACACACTTTTGATTGTACCGATAATGAATCATGCAAGTGTGCAACATTTTCACAAGCCTGTCAGTGTTTCTTCGTGTATTTACAAACTGTAATTTCTTGAGAATAACACACATTTTGTGCAAAAAAAAAACAAACAAATGCTTGGCCATCACTTGCCACACATCTGGAATTTCTATTTATTTTTTTTTTGTTTCTGTGACGTTAAGAGGGCTTTCATCTCACACCAGGAAATGGCCACAACTCAGAGGAAGGATTGAGTGTTGCCTAAACTGTGAACAAGGTAAGGCAACGACTTTTTTACGAAAAAAAAAAAAAAAAAGCCTGATGGCAAGAAATTCCAAACTCACAAAACACTTCTTGATAATGGATCCCAGCAAATCAGTGATGCAGCTGATAGTTGAGTACAATGGATAATCAGCTTTTGATGAGGCAATGGAGGGGGGGGGGCGTATAACACACTTGTATGCACTATTAATACAAGCGCGTGGTATTCTCAAGAAATTACAGTACCACTCAAGAGAATTGCTCAGTTTGAGGAGTCGCGGTGCCGCCATTTGGGGTTTTTATGCTTCCAATGCTGCATGAGGCAGTTGTGTGGCGAGACGTGATGTAGCTTTTCTTCCTGGAGGATAGTGACCACTTCCTTCCGGAGCCGCTGCCATCACCATCGGCAGAGTCGTAAACCACGACCATGGTGGTGTCCATTCTGGAGAGCGTGTACATGCTGCTCTGCCGCATGGGGTGCTGCCGGGTCGCGCGAAGTTCCAACTCGTCGTAGCTGGACACCTTGATGAAAGGGCACCAGCGAAAAGCTCGCTTGAAGCCAGCACGAAACCTGACGGCGCATCAGAGAGCAGAGAGCACAAGAACTTTCTTAAGGGGGGAGAGTGATCAGAGAGCGGGGAGAAAATGACAGCGCCAAGATAAATCAAGCCTCATGCGTGGTTGTTATGTATGATAATGTATTCTGCGGTCATTGACTATTGAGCGGGGCTGTGGCAAGATTTCAACCGAGATGCAGAACTAACGTGGCTGAGATTGTTTTATTGTGTCCCCTGAAAAGATTTGCAGTTATGCGCTGATTTTTAACATAGACAGTTACTGTACAGTTTTTCAGACTATCTTACCATAATAAAACCTTAAGTTTACATGAACATTAAGTCAGGGTTAATAATTCATTTCTCAGAATGACTTTCAAGGACCGGTGTGGCAAAAAGAAATATATAAATAAATAAATCTGTCATGTGTATGACACGTATGGAAATACATTCTGACAATAATGACATATATAGAGAGAAGGGCAAATTATTGGCTTTGGCGGTGGTCTCCGCTCTGCTGAGTGCTCTTCTTCTTTCCAAGTCAATGCACCCAGACAATCCAACCAGATATAATACACTTAGCCCTTTCTCTTTTCATTAGCATGCAAAGATTATAACCCCTAACTTATCTTCAAAGGAAGTATGAAGCCATACATAACATAATCTTTTTGCGAAGCATGTGATCTTAGTTCTTGCATTAACTCCTGTGTAACAAAATGAAAATGCACGGTTGTAGACAAGCACAATGCATCCCCAGTTTCCTCCTTGGATTTTGTCATGCATTTCACAACAAATTTTGCTGACAGTTTTACCACCCTTTGAATCCCTTAACAAAAATGTTCTAAATGTGTCAAAAATGAACATGGAAGTAAAGTGTTGGTCTGTATGGGGGGGGGAAAAAAGTAAAATACAGTAAAATTGTAAACAACCCTGAATGTGATGGCTATAAAAATGTAACTTGCAACTTTGCACTGTAACTCACCTGCTGTTCAGGCAACAATAGATAATAGGATTGTACATGGTGGAGCTCATGGCCAGCCACAGCACAGACAGGTAAACTTGCTGGATGGACTTCCACTTGACCAGATGCTTGTTGAGGCCCGTTACAATGAAGTAGATATGATAGGGCAGCCAGCAGAGTGCAAAGGTCACCAGGACGATGATCATCATCTTCACCACCTGGTTTAAAAAAAGGATAAAAAAAAAAAGTGAAGGGAGAAGATGATTGATATCCACAAGACAATTATTGGATGTAGTAAGCACTAATGCACCATGGAGAAACATAGGTTGGCACTCACAGTAACATATTTTGTGCAGGCGCATTTTTCAAGACGCTTCAGTATGTGTAAAATGAAAATATGCACATGATGGAGTCAAAGAATAGTAATTTAATGATTGTTCTCTTAGATCACCGGTGTCCAACTCATTTTTGTCACGGTCCTACGGAGGGCCGTTATGACTGAAGTTCCCAGCGTGAATTCAAATGTATGGTTGTCTCAGAGGGTTCCATACACACAACAAATCTATGAATGACTAGTTTTGTCACGCTACATTTATTTTAAAACAGGGATTGGAATCAAAGAAATGTTTGCAATATGTCAATGATTTAAAAAGTGAAGACAATTAGCATTTTCGGTATTTAGCAAGAAACATGAAGTTGAAACACATAATTTGCCTTGGCGGACCACATAGTATGATGTGGCGGGCCGGATCTGGCCTCCGGGCCTTGAATTTGAGAGCAGTGTCTCAGATGTAGGGTCGTTCAACACTGGCGGAATGTCAGTGACTAAAAATAAACAAATAACAAATCAAAACCCAAGCTATGTGGTCACGTAAATTACGGCACCATATTGCAGAAAGTTGCCTCTATTTCTTGTAATGCAAAGAAAAATTTACTTAGGGGATTAAAATTAGTATGTGAAAATTAACATTTACAGTTCCAATGGAAATTCTCAACAAGGTCAGCAAAAAGTGACGTACTGTTACACTCTCTAACCTGTGATTATTTAAGACTAGATTTTGTCACATTTGTGTGTGACATGAAACTTGTTTTATTCATTGTATTTGTGTTTAGCATCGCCCTACAATCCATATTGGGTCCAGATCACCATCAATGACCTAAATGTTAACAAGGCCATGTTGTCTGTTCCAACATTCAATCATGGGGCCGGTGTTCTGACAACTTGCTTTTAACAAGTCCCTCGCAACTGTTTGATCCCTGGAAAAACACTCTTGGTGAATACCGTGCGTCTGCTCAGAAGCAAACATACGGAGACAAAACAGACATCGGCGTGTCCCTCCTGAAATGTAAACTCATGCAGAAACCTGTGCAGAAACGAACACATCTGCGTATTATTCAAATAGTCATGCCATTAAACAAGTCAGGCTGTGAATTCTGAGGTGGGAGGAGAAAAGACACTGGTAAATTTTTCCTCCCCGACTAAACAATGTAATAAGAGAAACTTAAAATTTCTCTGAACAATTTAATGAGGGATGCGGATATAATCCCCATGTTTGTACTCCAAAAAATGCTCCAATACTACTTCATCAGCCTGATAGAGTCCTTCCATGTAGCAGTCATGTCAAACATGTGGAGGTACCTTAATCCATTTAATCCCAAATTTTTCCCAGACATTTAAAAGTCAAAATCAGGTGTCATTGGTAGCACTTTAAGTAATCAGTAATAAAAAAAAATTAGAGCCCTGTAAATTAAAACATTGTTGTCTTTCACAAATGTGACCGGTGGGATTAAATGGGTTTAGGTAGACAGTGATGACAGCACTTTTAGACACTGCAATTTAGATAGATAGATAGATAGATAGATAGATAGATAGATAGATAGATAGATAGATAGATAGATAGATAGATAGATAGATAGATAGATAGATAGATAGATAGATAGATTTAAAAAAAAGTTGGCAGATATTGACGGTGTTATCTGCAGGCTGCAATAAACGGTAATAATGTAATTTTAGCCAAATTGCCAGCTCATTGGCCAAAGTTTTGTCTCTCCAGTTTTTCCTGGGGCATCCTTGGGGCCTCCTCCTGATGGGACTTAGCCAGAACACCTCACCTGGGTGGCATCTCGGGGGCACATCCGTATCAGATGCCGGAGCCAGCCCTTTTGGCTCCTCTCAATGCAGAGGAGCAGCAGCGCTACTCTGAACTTCTCCCGGATGACTGAGCTGCTCACCCTATCTCTAAGGAAGAGCCTCCTCCTGGAGACTCTCACCGTTTCAATGGGTGACATCAATCCTCACATGGCAATGACAGTGAGACCTGGAAGGGTGTGATTTGGAAGAACGGCCTCCCTGATCAGAACCTGAGCAATGTTCTGTCCTTGGACTTCTGTGCTTGTCATGGATTGTTCACAACAAACACCATGTTCAAACATAAGCGTGTCCATACGTGCACTTGATACCAGAACACCCTAGGCTGCAGTTCGATGATCAACTTTGTGGTTGTGTGATCGGATTTACTGCCACTTGGTGATGCTACTATGATTAACATTGAAAACCAATGGACACTTGAAGGGGGGACTTCAGAGGTGCACTCTTTGCCTTTCATTATACAGTACACTGTACTCCGACTTGTTTGTCCCCCAAAAGTTAATTACAAAAAAAAAAAGACATCTAATTTTTCAAATCGTTGACCATTTCGTATGTCTCAAATATCAGACATTTAGTCACCCTGCCATTCAAGTGTGTATTTTCACACACTGGAGCATGGACAAATTCTGCACATGTACTTCCAAATGTCAATCACTTATGATAGGGATTAGTGGAAATGAGGCGGAAAAGCTTATTTCACACAGCTTGCATTTGTTATTATCATTCAATCGTTTTTCTGAGTAGTCACACTTTCGCACGGAGCCGATAAGTACAATTAATCATTTACAAACTGCACATGAAATAGTGCACAATAAATAGTTATATCCTCCAGGCGCTATAAAGAAACGCCAGCCATCCATAATGCTGTGAAGTGATGGCCATTTTTTTCCTAAATTTTGGACAGCATCTTTGATTGCCTTTCTTTAAGCATTATTTTATCTGTTGTTGATTCCATTGCTGACACTGTTAATCTCAAATGAGCCCTCTGTCACGAAAACAACAAAAAAATACTGTGGGCATTTTCGTTAACCACAGCAAAGAATTCAGCATAGGGTGTGACATCTAGAAATAAATATCCTGCATGTTTGCATGCTCGCCCGTGACTGTGTGTGTTTCCTCTGGTTACTCCGGTTTCCTCCCACATTTCAAAAACATGCACTTTAAGTGACTCCAAATTGTCCCTAGATGTGATTGGGGGCGCGAATGGTTGTTTGTCTTTGTGTGCCCTGTAATTGGCTAGCAGTTCAGGGTGTACACCGCCAAATGCAGCTGGGATAGGCTCCAGCACGTCTTTGACCCTCATGGTTCAGATAATGGGTGGATGGATTTGGATCTGTTGGAGTTATGACGTGGTCTTTTTTTTTTCCAGACAATGACGGAAGAAATAACATTGTCTGCATAAAAATAAAATAACATGAAGGACTGACCAACTGACAATTACATTTTGGTTCAGCTTGGAAAAAATGATGGACTGACATTGATGGACGGGTGCCCATATTTTTATATATATATATATATTTATTTATTTATTTAAATAATCTAACCATACTTTTTGTCCACAACCGTATCCCTGACCTGTCTGATGAGTTCTCTTTGGTATTCATGATGCGGTTGTTTACGAATGTTCTATAACAAACCGCTGAGACCTTCACAGAGAACCGCAGAGACTTTACGGCGAAGAGGCCTGTAGTTTTTAATTAGGTGACTTTGAAGGCAATTAATTGCAACTGGATTGTATTTAGAGGTGTCACAGGACAGCGGCTGAATAGAAATGCACACCACACTTCAGCTTTATATTCACCTAAAAAGCATTTTTTATTCCACTTGACAACTATGTACTTTGTTCTAGTGAAGGTCGTGTTGGTCTCTCACACAAAATCTCAACGAAATACACACGTTTGTGATTGTAAGGTCACACAATGTGAATGGTATGAATGCTTTTTCAAGGCACTGTAAACAACCATTCACACGCCAGAGTCAAACCTAGTAACAAAGTAACAAACACAGAAGCTTTGTTATTTGTCCTTTAAAAGTACATTGCATGATGCACAACATGTTATCACTCGGAGAAGTGTCTTACACTGTAGCTGACATGAATACATGACACACTGTTCCAAAATATCTTATAATGTCCTTTTTACTGTTTATTGCATTCAATTGAAATTAGCTGAGGGGAAAACATTCTACAATCATACTGATTTGCTTTGCGTTGTTGAACAAAACTAATGAAACTCAATGCTAATGAGCTTTTTAATGCAGAAAAAGGTTCCCGAGTAACAATGTAATTGACCAAAACAGTCTTGGGGCTTTCTCCACTGCTAGATTTATGTTCGTTCATTATACCAATAAATGACTACGCATCAATTATCTTGCAGTCAGAACGAGCATCGCCATCTACAGTCCATTTGCAACGTGATACAGCGAGCGGAGACTGTTATAATGATACCTAAGTGGGTGGAGAAAAACTAGGGTCATAAAAATAAGAGAAGTTTTAAAAATGTTGTTATCATCCTTTGGATAGTGAGATTATGGTCACTTGTCCTTTATTAAATAAACCTCACCCACACAATTCAATTAGAATTCATAGTGTGTGAGGATTTTAATGCACATTTCAATGAGTGCCTTAGTTGTACTGGCTGGACTAGATTGTCTTTATTTCCCATCATGCATAAAACATTTCAAAGTGTTGTTCGAGTGCTATAGGGTACATTGAGGTGAGCTGGCTACAAAGTTTGTTTGTCTACATGTGCCCTGCGATTGGCTGGCAACCAGTTCAGGGTGCACCTCACCTCCTGCCCGAAGTCAGCTGGGATAGGCTCCAGTACGCCTGCAACCCTCGGGAGGATTTGTGGCTTAGATAATGGATGGATGGATGTTTCATTTATCTTTCACTTTGTTTTCTTAATGTATTTATTTTGGCATGACTTCAGGTCGTCTGTAAAGTAGTAGCCATTCAGGTGAATTCATTCCTCAACTTACACTGCTCGCCCAACTGTTGCTTGTAAAAAAAATAAGCCTCACATGATGTTAAACGTCAAGACGAAAGAATTAACTTATCAATTAAACTCATCATACATAAATACGGAAACAAAATTATGATATAGATTTCAGTGTCGTAATAAAATGAAGAAATGGGCCACTGTTACTTATGTAAATCTGCCGTAAATGCTTTGAGTACATAAAATTAAATACGATCTGCAAGCATCGGCCAAATGGCCAATTATTTTGGCCGACGCTTGAAAAGCCATCATCGGCCTATTGAATCAGCCAGCCAAATAATTGTCCGACCCTATTCTAAATTGTTTGTAAGTGTATGTAACAAGTTAATAGCTTGCCCACCACTGACATGATAGACAGTGGCTCCTATTATCAATAGGATCTAGCTTTGTTCCGCTCAGCACGTATGAAAGCCTTCGATCGAGTCTCACACAGGGCAGGGGTCGGTGTCTGCGTCTGTGCCTACAAAGATGATGAGAAATCACAAAAAGCAATGAATCGGTGACCGGCCACCTCACCGACCTGCCACATTCTCTCAAGAAGTGTGTGATTGATGCAAAATGCAGCAACTCTATTTTCCTCGACTACGTTGCTCATACAGGAGTACTTTCTGCCTCAATATGTCCCTCCATCTACTTTATCGAAGCGACCTTTGCTTCCGTAATCATCTTGTCAACTGAACTGCTGCATGTCGTGAGTGGTTTACAGATGTGATTGCCTTCGGTAAAATGATTAGCTCTCAGCACAGGATAGCACAAGTCCATGAAATTGGTTTCTGCCAGGTAGTATTTTGTGCAACAATGGAAAAATCTATAAAGTGTGATGATTGAAAATATGCCATGATTGATGTTACCAACCACATGTTGAAAATGCCATTGGTTAACACAATTCATGATCCTACTACAGTACTACATTTTTTTAGCATGGTGCTTGATCCCTTGTATTTTTAAACCTTCTGAAACAATAAAAAAAGAGCAACTACCAATAATAATAATAAATAATAATAATAATAATAATAATAATGCATTAATATAGTTTAATTATGTTAACCAGTTGTCCAAATAATCAGGAAAAGTATTACAAGATGCATCCATCCCTTTTCGATAAACTTGTCCAAGGTCAGCTGGGATAGACTCCGGCACCCCCATGACCCGAGTGACCAAGAGAATGGATGGAAAGTGACTCGTCAATAGGAAAAATCTGAAAAAGTCTGCAAGCATCTCTGATGTAACTTACACATATTTTTCAAGAATCCCCATTTTTTGTCTCTAAAGGTTAAAGCACAAGAGTCTCAACAGTGAGAAAACAGTCGCAAATGAGAGAAACTATTCAGTGGAGCACTGACTGATGCTGAACCCTTTCAGGGACAGCGGTTACTGCAGTGGACAGCTGATCATGTTATCGGGTTGCAGGGTGCATGAAAGGGTTAAAGTTGCTTCTTCAATGATTTTCATCACAAAATGATTGCCCGGGGTCTTCGGACAGGAATCTTGGTTTAGTCATGATTAGAGCATTCCCGGTGCAGCCTGCCCGAAAATGCTTGTGGGGTGCATGGCATTACTACCACCGTCCAACATACCATCAGCACACAATAAAAAGCTCGCCAAGGAAATTGACCGAGTTGTCTTCTTCCTCACAATCAAATATCCCTAAGGGGAAAGGTCAGCTGCCGACAACAAGCAGTCCCTGTCTGGAAGAGTCATGGCAGACTTAAAACATTATTAGTGCTGCACCCAGGGTTGACATTTGAAATACCAAGCCCTGGGCTTGGGCTGAAAATAGGGAACCTGTTGTGTTCAGTCTGTCTGTCACTGAAGATGATGAGAAATTACAACAAGCAAAGAGTCAGTGACTGGCCACTTCGCTGACCTGCCATGTTCTCCCAAGAAGTGTGTGATTGAGGCAAAATGGAGGAATTCTATTTGTATAGACTACGTTAGTGAAACAGGAGCACTTTCTGCCTCAATACGTCCCCCTCCCATCCACTTCATCTAAGTGACCTCTGCTTCCGTAATCATCTTGTCAACTGAATTACTTCATGTAGTGTGAGTGGTTGACACAATCTCGGATTCAGGAGAAGCAATAGGGTTTTCGTCCGGGCCGTGGGACAGTGGACCAGCTCTATTCAATCAGCAGGATCATTGAACCTCTGCACTGTGAGGCCGACGTGCAAACCAGTCAACCCCCCTCCCCCCACCCCAATTTTATGTATTTCATTAACCAATCAATCAAAAAACATAATAAACATATTAAGTGATTTACAATAACATTCTGTATTTTCAAATATAAATTGAGGAGATATATATTTTAAAGCTGGAATTTTGACCAAATAATTTGATTGGAGTCCAGATTTTCTGTTCATACTACTATGATTTGGATTTTGAACAAATATAGCTGATCATAACCACATAGTCTCACTGTAATTATATAATACAAACATTTGATTTCACTCATGACTTTACTGTGATTTGAACAATGTTTTGTGGTTTTCGTGCTTGCAATATTATTCTGATGAGATATAAGATATATATGAGATATAAATCCTATAGTCATTTTTTTACCCGATGGCCCACCCATAGCAACGGGTGTGCATGCGTGATTCTTCTTTCTAGTTATATTTTTAAAAGCTGTTAGAATCACAAAAAATAAGAAGTGGTTACTTTTGCTGATGGAAAAACATCCCGAGTTGGTCAAGCTGTATCAATTTGAATAAATAGATATAATCCCGAAGAAAATCAGCATGTGTCCGTCAACTTGGATCAGCAAAAGCTTTTGAAATATTTCTTGTTTTGACAACAATCAACAATATATGTATAATGTATCCTCGATGATTGATAAGAATTATCTTTAAGGATCCCGTTTTTCATCCACCCACTGCTGGTATATGACAGTCAGAGTGATCTTTATTTGCCTTATCTTGTCTTGAAGCATCTTTTAAGACATGTCTTCCCCACATTTGTGGTCATTGTGCACAGTGTAGTTTTTCTTTGTCACGAATGTCATGTTGGCAGAGATCTTTTTTAGGCCTGCAGGCTGCAGTCAGACTTGGTTACAAAAGTGAGCAGCAGCCCCAAGCAAGACTCTCAAGCATAACAAAAACCAGCTGACCGAAAGCAAATGTACACCTGACTTTTGGCCAAAACAAAACGCTACACACACACACACACACACACACACACACACACACACACATACACACACACACACACACACCAGAAAATGTTCTACTCAACATCAGGATAAAAATGCCCATATGCGGTGACCTGCACTGAAATCTCAAAGACTTTTGTTGAAATCCAACATTCCAGCTGAACTATTGCACTGCTGTTCCCACTAAATAATAAATGAATATCTTTGCCGTTTTGTTGCAGAAATGATTTGTGGTTTATGTGATTAATCCAATTGAATCTCTTTTGATTGATAGTCTGAGAGGATTAGGGGCTGCATATACGATGTATTACGGTCTAATACGGCTTTCCAAGGTTTTACTTGACACATTTAGAAAGGTGACAATAATTTGACATGTCTGTCTTTATGTATGTATGATTTTTTCCAAAATAGTAAAAATACTTGAAAAATTTGGGTCACTAAACAATATCATAA
>NW_017805497.1:3031712-3036406 GCF_001891065.2 Hippocampus comes | reverse complement strand
TGAAGTCACTGTTTGGGGAAAAAAAAAAAAAAAAAAAGGAAATTTTCAGAATCCGTATGATTTGTGCGATATGGCCATGTGCGTAAGATTCACCACAAAATCCATATGAACTATGGCTAAACCATATGAGTTGACAGGTATGCTTATTTTTTTTATTTTTTTATTTTTTTTTTCTCGAGTCACTACGCATCATCAGATGATTCCAGTCCATTGTTGGATGCATGTATGTATGATGCTAGCCAAAATAGTAAAAATACTTGAAAAAAATGATGAGCAAATAAAAATCAGGAACAAAAACAGTGTAGACGGGAATAGAATGGAATAGATACAGAAATAATAGTACAACGCAATTGAGCTACTTTTGTGCATTTCTCCAAGAGTCATGTTTTGTAAACAATCCATGCATTCATCAAATTTCTGCTGCCTTCCCTGTTCTGGGTCACAGGTGAGCTGGAGCCCAGAAAAGCAACGATAAGTATCGTAAAATGAATGGAAATGGAATGACATGAATACCTTCTCTGCCCTTGATATGGCTCACTGACTTTCATATAAAAATTTATTAATATAAAATATTGGAAGACCAGTCAGACACCTCTAATGTCTTCGGATTAAAATGAGCTGTTCCTGTTAAGATATGGCTTTGATGCTTTGATCAAATTTGCCACACAATCTAAAATATTGCAATGATGACATTTCAAGACAGTTTGCTTTCTGATGAGAGATGGGATTAGCTAGTGTTAATAAATAATCCTGATAAACAGGCGTAACAGGTCCTGATTTTGAACCTTGAATATTGACCGCCTATATGGAGTTTGCATGTTCTCTCTGTGCTTGCGTAGATTTACTTGGCCACTTTAAAGATTGAAAGTTACCACGTGCTGAAATGCCATAGCTACAAAGTACCTCCTTAATATTGACTTGTGTTTTACCTCCGTGTTATCACCAGGTTGTCAATCAGGAGACTTAAAAAGCAGATTCATCTTAATTCACTTTAACGTGGCCCAGACTTGTTAATCACATCTCGTAGGAGTCTGGCATTCCCCTCATGAGGAGATCAATATTTTAACAGAGAAATTAAATTAACACACCCGAGGGTTAATCTGACACTCCGAGGGAGTATGGACCATTTCAACTGAATTGTCTTTGCTTGGGCTTTTCCTAAGGCGAGATGACATTTTCAAAAGCGGAAGATGATTTCACAACTCCTTGCTAGTCAAAGGAACTGTGTGTGTGACATTTGGATCGTATGACATTTAGTTACTGATCAAATTGACTGATTTAGAGGTTGCTATTAGAAGTTGTCTGCGAGTGGCTGGAAAACCGGTTCAGAGTTCAGTGTCTCTCAATGTACAGTTTTGGTGCGTGAGACACAGTTAAGTGTAACAAAGCCACACTCAAAGAGGATTTTAAACACAATAGCAAAAGTTGAAGAAGAACAGGGAAATATTCCAAAGCACAAAAAGCGGTCCGCAAATGGCCACCATGCAGAAGCCGCTGCTGTGGTGGGCCCAGAGTGAAGACGGGTTTCCCTCTTTGGCTAAATTGTGTAAACTTTACCAGGTTGTTCCAACAGCAAGCAAGCACACACACAGCCCCTCTGCATGGAAATAATGTTATTAAGCTTCCTAGCTTCCTGATGATGCGATTAATCGAATCAGGTGTGTTGGACGAGGGAGACATCTAAAACAGGCTGGGCAGGGACTGGAATTGGATTCCTGATGATGCGATTAATCGAATCAGGTGTGTTGTTCGAAGGGGGAAGACATCTAAAACAGGCTGGGCAGGGACTGTAATTGGGCACCCCTGCACTAGTTTCTATCAAGTTGAATGGCACAGAGAATGTAAGGAAGCGCAACCTGTGGTTCAGTTTTGCATATATGCAAATTGCTTTTTGGTGCCATTTACAATTAAGTTTGTCAGCATTTCAAATAATAAGCGACTAATTGTAATGATGAAATCACCAATCTCCAGTTACCCTATAACCTAGTGTGTCACGATGCATATCTGACTGTAGGAATAGCATGCTCACCTTTCTCTTAGCTCGCAGTTGTCCGTGATAGTTGTCAGACGAATCTCCAGGTATCTCCCCTCCCCACAGTGTGACTCCCACAATAGAATAGGTGATGCCCATCACCACCAAAGGCAGCACATAGACCAGCACCGTCACTATGATGTGGTACCTTGAGGAAGATTCATAACCAAAAATAATAATGTTAGTATCTACATTTCATAGATGGTTTGCTGTGAATATTTTGTGGAGGGGGGGAAAAAACCCACAAGGCTCTTACATCTGTTTAAAAAAAAAAAAAAACTGACTGGAAATGAATGTCACCATTTTTATGTCCAAGGCTGAAACAGACTGAATAAAAGATTGCTCACATGACAGGGTCGTCTTCCACACGGGGCCACGCCACAAAGCACAAGGTCCTGCGAGGCAGAACTCGAATTCTGGAGAAGTAGCAGAGAGGAAAGGCCAGAACCACGGCCAGACTCCAGATGCAGGCAATGACTCCGGTGGTGGCCTTGGCTGACAAACGAGGCTTTAGTGGGTGGATAATGGCCATGTACCTATGGGGTCAATGGTCAGACGCTTTAGTGACTCTTAGGCTAATGAATACTTAACGTACAAGTCAGTGCATTACTTCAAAAAGTGATCTTTATGTGGGACTCTCGAGCCATGACAAGAACACTTGAGAGGTCACTGAAGTTGTACCTAAGATAGGCTGTGATCAAACCTTCCTCACGAAAACCAGCCCGAACTTCCCTTCATGGTGCTTGCTTTAGCCACAGTCACACAAAGTGTAATGAGTTTGACACATTGGAAATTTGGACATGTCAACAGCATATCGGACTGACCCAAAATTATTTTGTCAAAGTAGGGGAAGTAGGGAACCGTGGGCGTTCTTGGAACGTAATTTATGACGACATGTCTTGTATATGTCGGGGTGTTCCCTCACATTGCTCAAATGTCATAGATTGTAATGTTTCCCCATGGGGAGGTACCAAGTTTACACCAGCCATAGGCGTTATTTGTGTCACTCAAACTGCGTGTGGCTCTTAGTGTTGGTGTTGGTGAATTACATGTTCTTTCTTAATGAGGCTCATTTGCATATAAGGTAAGCAAATTCCCTGCTAAAAGTGGTGGTTTGGTGGTCCAGTGGTTAGCGCGTCGACCTCACAGCACAGAGGTTCAATACCAGCTCCATCCTCCCTGGGTGGGTTTTCTCCGGGTACTCCGGTTTCCTTTCACATTCCAAAAACATGCATGGCAGGCTGATTGAACACTCAAAATTGTCCCTAGGTGTGACTGTGAGCGCGGATGGTCGCTCGTCTCTTTGTGCCCAGCGATTGGCTGGCAACCGGTGTAGGGTGTCCCCCGCCTACTGCCCAAAGACAGCTGGGATATGCTCCAGCACGCCCCGCGACCCTTGTGAGGATTGAGCGGATCGGAAAATAAATGGATGGATGTATATTACCTCATTTAAATACGTGCAAATACCTCCGGCACACCGAGATGCATTCTGCTTGGTATCTCAGTAACTGACGCATTTCACCAACTGCGTGTGCTTTGTGAATGAAACACTATCCGTTTGCTCCATTTTTTACCAGGTGACACCACACGAAAGCACACACACAATCCCTTAGTTCATTCGGCCTTGTGTCTTTACGAATGACCCGCGAGGTTTATATTTGATTTCCAATTCCCAAGGCTGACATTTGTTAATTGAGTCTTCATCACAGGCCACTGACCTGCTTTCACCTCAGTGTCTGGAACACAGATACAATCTATCTATTTACCCGTAATTAAAGAGTCACATCGGTCATTGCATATTCAAGCACTATGAGATACTTCTGTTGCACACCAAGTGTACATTACTGTAGGGTTACAGAGTATTTTTTTAAACCCACAACAAGAAGCAAATGCACTCACACAATCAAGAGGTCAAGAAGTGTTGGAACACAATCATTCCAAAAGACATCCCAGAGGCAGATTAATGACCCCTGTCGTCTTTAAATCTCAACCCGACATTTTGTCATGCCTGAAGTGACAGCGTGCTTTCGGAAACCGTCACATTTGAAAGCTTTTCAAAGAACAGTGACAGTAACGACTCACAAGCGCTTTATCATTGCCCGGTGTTTAACTAGAAGCAGTTACGTTGCTAGGCAAAAGTATCTGCGAGTACACTAAACGTCAAATTGTCCTTCCCTTGAATGGAGAGGGAAGATGGTCATTCCCAAGTTAGCCCTGCTTTACAACATCACAGACTTGAAGAGATAGGTCATGCTGCACTTTTATCTGCTTATGATTTTCAAACATAAAGAATGTTAAGGATATATACAACATTATCAACAGTTGTAATATAAGCCATTTTCACCTCTTTTACTCTTGTTTTTTTTTTCTCAAGACAATAGGATGAAAACGCAAGGCACATATGATGATTATCTCCATACAGAGCAAAAATGTCAGTCCTCACAACCATGAATATGAATGCTTTAATTTAGGGACTGGCCTAATACTTGGGTAATCACTTGAATAATAATTTTGAATTTTATGTCTTATGTTGAATTTAGGCAACACAGAATGCACTTTTTTTATGTCTAGGAGTTACGCAGTGTAAAGAACACCAATATGACATTCATGCTGGGGCACCACTATCGGGGTAGCTAATTCATAATACTTATGAAAAGCTACA
>NW_017805497.1:2853383-3031644 GCF_001891065.2 Hippocampus comes | reverse complement strand
ACTTTTTAGAAATAATGTTATAAACATTGAAAAGCCTGTTTGATGCAATGCTTCGGAAAGGAGAGAAAGAGAAATTGCCCGTAGAGTTAATGTTACTGACTCAGATACTAACACAACACATTGTAACTAAACAAGACAAATTAGCAGACATGATGGAACACAAGCTGTTTTTGTTTTTTTCTCGCAAATTCATCTCCCTTTTACACAGCATCTTTCATTTTTTTGCACTGGTTACTCAAACACACTTGCCAGCCACATTGAGGTGAAAAGAAGGACACTCGTGTCTGAATGTGAACTGTGGCCTTGTGCCATTTCAAGAGAGCGAAGAGCAAAGTACAAAAATAAGCATAACATGGGGTTACTTCGGCATCACTCAGGTCACGCTGTTCTTTTTCATTAAAAAAAATACTTTATTGATGAAATCGAAAGGACAAAAGAGACCATATAGCTGGAGGTTACAGAAACCAAAGTGAGCTTGCCTGTCGGAAACAGATCGTTCCCTCAGTGTGCGCCAGCAAGGACGATGCCTCACGCCATATACCAACAGTGACGCACGCACATGCATGCGCAATTATGATCAAGCCACTGCCATGACAGACGATGCTCCCATGATGAGTGCAAAGCCAATCTGATAGCGATCACCACATTACCTGAAGTCACATGGGCAAGAGACACACTGCGGACGGGCATAATAATTGACTAATAGAGTGATTGATTGTGCAATTGGTGGCAAAAGGGAGTGCATGACTGGGCAGCTGCTGAGGTGCTGTTGATTCGGTCTACAGATAAAAAAGGAAGACTATTGGAAGTTAAACTACATTCACTAGACCTTCACTGAGGCGACTAGAGCCTTCAACCGATTGCGCATGTTTTTAGAATGTGGGAGGAAACTGGTGTACCCTGACAAAACCCACGCAGGCATGTGGAGAACTTGCAAACCCCCCACAAGAAGGATTTGATAATCACTCATCCTCTGTGCCACCTACTACTGGTGTACCCTGACAAAACCCACGCAGGCATGTGCAGAACTTGCAAACCCCCCGCAAGAAGGCCGGCTCTCAACTGTGAAGTGGATTTGATAATCACTCATCCTCTGTGCCACCTACCCCTAAGTTAATCATGGAGATTGAGTGAAATGCCCATCCCTTGTACACACGCAGTCACTCAGTGCCAACTATGAATTAGCGTGAGCGAAATTAATGCGATGGATGGCGACATAGGGTGAGTGAGAAAGCGGTCAGTCACATTTGAAACTGCCTCCCCTACATGCCTTTAAAGCACCTATAGCACAGTGAGCTAACACATCGGCCATAGTAGGCAAGACCAACCCCACCCCATCAGTCCACTGCACACAAATTCTGCAACACATTTACCAGATGCCCTCCAAACAGCGGCTTCCATGCAATTTGAGTTCTTTTAAGCTCAAGATTTCATTTTAAGCCTCTGTTGATGAAAAGTGGCACAGCCCAGAGGAAGAATGGGTGTAGAAGACATTGAGAATTCATGCTGAGATTGAAGTTGGCATAATTTGTTTTTTTTCTCCCTTTCTTTTTTTCTCCCATTTGACATGCTTTGGAGCTTGAAATATTTATGTGTTGCTGTGATCGTGCCTCGAAGAGGCTCAATTTCATGTGGACAGCAGAATTCCTCCACAGTCACAATATTAGATACACGTGCACACATTGAGGACTTCAAAAGAAATTCTAACTTTGCAAAGCTCTTCAGAGAGTCAATTGGGGTACAGTGAACAATCCTTTGGAGTCTTTATTATAGCCGATGTTAAGGAATCTATTCCTTACTGTGGGTTTTTTTTAGCCCCTCTCTGTTGTTGGTTCTGTTCAAACCCTTGAACAAAGAATGTAGAATGCTGTTGAAGGTATTTCCTGCTTACTGTGATTACAATCACCTTTAGTGCCTCTTGACCCCCACCTCGTGAGAGTCCCTGAAGGCCGACAAGTTCCCCCGGGAAGGGACTCTTATCTCAAGATTTACGCACAGCGGAAGAGGTCTGGACTTTCCCAACATGCCAAGATCGAATTGCGTCGATCTTTCTTTGTTTCCAGGATTTGCATGGAGGCGTAACTCCCCGCCTCTCATTATCATATTGTCTCTATATATTCTCATGACTGTATTTTCTCTGGGCTTCCTGACGAAATCTGAAACTCTCAGGAGCTCGAATCGATTTGTAAACTGCAGAAAAGAAAAATAAAACCTTCGCAGGTACTGTTCATCGTCTCCAGCCTGTATTTGGATAACCAACATCCTCATCATCCGAAATTAACGAACACGCAGAGGAAGAGAAAGGCCCTCTCCCCCAACACCGACAAGGATTTAAAAAAAAAAAAAAAAAAAAAAAGAGTTCCCTAACATAAAAGGGGAAATATTGGGAAGAGCTCCCAGCGTGATGCAGTGCAATTAAAACAACCCACATAAGGTGTTTTGCAAGCTTTCAGCTGCCTAATTAGTTATTACTGTATACTGTATGAGGGGCAAATTATAATAACGCCTCCTCCAGTGTGATAAGCACCGCTGCAATCTCCAACTACAACTGTAAAGTATACATGATATTAATAATAGCTCTTATATACAGCTTATACTCGTGTATGATTATGAGACTGATGCTGTTTTGATTGTTGTGAACGAGGGCCACAGGCAGTCGGCGACGTGGACTGAACCCACCTGTCCACGGCGATTGCAGTCATGGAGTAAATGCTGGCAAACACGGACGTGACCGGAAAGAAGTTGTGGAATTTGCAGTAAGCCTCCCCAAAGTACCACTCCCCATGGGTCGCGTAGACGAAGTTGATCAAAGTGTTGAAGGCGGCCATGGAGGCGTCCGAGAAGGCCAAGTTGAGGAGAAAGTAGTTGGTCACCGTCCTCATGCGTTTATGAGCCAAAATGATCCAAATGACGATAAGATTGCCGAACACGGCCACGGCCAGCACCGAGCTGTAGGCGACGGACCAGAGGGCGACGCGCCACGGCGGCTGCACAAACTGGTTCGTGTAGTTTGATGTAAGGTTCGATCCGTTGTGGGAAGCTGCCATTCTTGTCTCCTTTCCAAAAAGAAAAAAAAATGGAGCTACCAAGACAGACGCGGGACAAAATGGGACTGCAGAGATTTAGGTACCACGGTGCGCAACAGGACCACAAGCATAACTAAACATAGCCATCCCATCCGAATGATGTCTCCCGTATAATTTCTCGTCGGCAGGCGACTGATCCAGACGTGCAAGTGTGCGTAAATGCCTGTTGAGTGAGGCTCTGAGAGCAGCAGCGGCATTCGCTGGACGCCGTGCGCACTCGCTGACGCACGAGTGGAGTGGGCACACAAACTGGAGGAGATTGATCGACACTTGTGGGTGCTGTTTTAAACTTCATGAATAACAAATGCAAGTCGGACTGCGCGTCATCACTCAGAGCGCATTGTGCTGCCTTTATTTTGTTTTCAACCCACCTAATCTCGTGTGGGAGCAGCCAAATAAAGGATATTGAAATATTCCAGCTGTATGTGTGTGTGTGTGCGTGTGTGTGTGTGTGTGTGTGTGTGTGTGTGTGTGTGTGTGTGTGTGTGTGTGTGTGTGTGTGTGTGTGTGTGTGTGTGTGTAGCTTCAAACCTTGTCTACAACATCGTATGTATACTATGGATCAGAAAAATAACTACCCCCCCCCCACCCTGGGGTTCAATAATCTTGTCACAAGGGTGAGTAGGGTGGATCAGTTCCCCAACAGATTCAGTGGATGGCAGTTTTATTTTAGCCTCCAAATCATTTTTTTTTTTAGTTTTCATATACCACAGAGTCATTATTGGAGTTAATTCCCCAGCGACAGGGGCGGGCAATTCATTTTCGAAATGTTGCCATGTATGAAAATGGAACTTTTTGAGGGCCACATTAGCATACTAACTTCAACAGGCTGTTTGCAGGAAATCTCCCGTATCAGTTATTTACGGCTGTTTTGAAAAATTGAAAATTGAAAAATTGTGTGTGTATAAAACGTTTGCAAAATTAAAAAAAATACAGTTATCTTGAAATACCCAACAAAAAAACTCAAATATTTTCGAATTCAATCAATAAATAAATAAATGAAGCAAAAGGTAACACTGCACTGGATCCAGCAAATACTATACACATAAATCAAATGACAAATGACAAATGACAATTTTTTTTTTTAAACATTATTGTACTCAGACCACTTCATAAAAGTCCTAATAGCACACCGGAATACAGACTTCAATCTAAGACGATACACTCAATTCAAAATGTACAAAATGAGAGTGGCAAACACAGACACCTGCTTACAATGCATAATCTATTCAAAGGATGATTGCTATCGCACACTCTCGAACTGCCAACCTGTGTACTCGTTTCGGAATCCTGCAAGGCAAACACTCTCCACCTGTTTGGACCCGGGGCATGTGGAGGTCCAAATTCCAAATGACTGAAGACTAGTGGAACAATGTTTTTTTTCCGCAAATCTAAACTGAAAGCAACACATGATGCTTTAAACATATGATGGCTCAAAAATACTCAAGTTACAATTAAGATCTGAAACAAGTTTGAAATTCTTTCCCCCATAGTGTGAAACCTGCTGTTCCTAGAGGCTGCGCTTACCTGTTTCCCGAATATGGCGAAAGGCCTTATGTCCATCAGGTAATTACCGTTGTTTTCTCATTGAAATGTCGCCTCATCGCTGTACGAAATGTCAGAGCAGTCCTCAGCTCATTTCCCAGAAGCTTTTGTGTCATGCGTCACAACTTAGGGAGCAATTGTCCTTGACGATTGCAGCTGTACTAGAGACAGCCACTGATTGGTCAACCAAAGAACCAAAGAGAAATTCCTCTCAATTATTTCCCAATTAGTCAGAACAGTGGACATTAACATCCGAAGATTATGTTCCTATTAAGGAGGCACGTAAAGGCATATTGTAACAGTACTGGTCTTTCACTTCAGAGTGCAGTGGAATGTTTTTGTGCTAAGACGTGATGTCTTTGTATTTCCGTGTGAGTGTGAGGTTGAGAAATAATTGAAGACCACTCTGCAGGAAAACCTCGGACCAAAAGTTTAATCACACAGGTAATTTCATCGGTTAACCCTGTGCCGAATGCAATTCCACAGATATGGAGCGCAAACACTTTCTTGCACAGTAACTTTGGCCCCCTAACGTGAGCGCAAAATGCAAATTAACGATTAGTTTGTTGCCAGCACAAAGTGCTCAGATCCGCGTGGTGGCCTGGCGACAAAGGCAGGCAGACCCAAGGTCAAGAAAGCAGCTAAGGCATTCATTCATTCATTCATTTTCCGAACCGCTTGATCCTCACTAGGGTCGCGGAGGGTGCTGGAGCCTATCCCAGCTGTCTTCGGGCAGTAGGCGGGGGACACCCTGAATCGGTTGCCAGCCAATTGCAGGGCACACAGAGACGAACAACCATCCACGCTCACATTCACACCTAGGGACAATTTAAAGTGTTCAATCAGCCTACCATGCATGTTTTTGGAATATGGGAGGAAACCGGAGTACCCGGAGAAAACCCACGCAGGCCCGGGGAGAACATGCAAACTCCACACAGGGAGGCCGGAGCTGGAATCGAACCCGGTACCTCTGCACTGTGAAGTCGACGTGCTAACCACTGGACTACCGGGCCGCCCCAGCTAAGGCATTGTTCCGTCGAAAAGCTTTTGTAAATGAACCATCATATGAAGAAAATTAACTCTGAATGGTGAACAATGGCGGTGACGTTACACTATTACACTTTCAAATTCGAATGACTCACGCACAAGAATGCACGAAAGAATTAGTGCGTGCAACTAGCGTGAAATCATCTATCGATCTACCGTATTTTATTGAACGTGCGTTACCAATAAAACTGGACCCCAAAATGCATTCTCACACACAAATGACAGCAAAAATCTGAGTCAAGTTGTTTATTTTGTCTTTGCAGTATGTCTGCAAAATTGCAAGCTGTGAAATTTGGCGATTGCTTGGAAAGGGAGGAAAATATTAACTCAAAATGGGTCCATAGGTCGTCACGCATCCCACAGTGTACTGAGCCAAACGTAAACAAAGCCACAATGGCAGAAGAGAAAATGAGCGGCTACTTTGAGTAAACGCAAACGGCACACTTTTGACAATTGTAGACAACAGCAAGCGGCGGCGACAAAACAAGGGACGGGCGTTTTATAAGGCTACCAAAAGAAGAACCAAGGTGTAGTAACGAATAGCTGCCATAAAAATTGATCAAGAACGAGACGGAGAAGTGGGATTGTTCTCGTTGTGGCGGTTATTGCCCGTGTAGTGATCACTTCATATCACGCGAGTCAATTACTGAACCAGTTAATTATGTGGATGTAACTTGAGTCAATAGTTATTTACTATTAAATGACAGTGAAAGGCATGATCTCCACTGTAAATCATTCGACTGCCTGTGTGTGTGTGTCTGTGTGTGTGTGTGTGTGTGTGTGTGTGTGTGTGTGTGTGTGTGTGTGTGTATTTTTAATATATTTTTGAGCACCATCCATTCTCCAATGCATGCATTGAATAACATGCACACACATATACACACACACAGTAGGCTTTTTTTTTTATATTAACCCCATGATAAATTGGTCAGTGAGCTCAGGTTGCTGGAAATGCACTATATGATGTAAACCTAAGTACTTTTTTTACTTTTTGGCACATTTGTGTTCACCACCACGATTAGAATGGTGGGGGCAGGGGGGGAGTGTAATAGGGTAGCCACATATTATGTATTCTTGTGTTTCATCACTGTCTTCATAATTGAACTGCCATGCATGTAATTTCTTTTTTGCTCACAGGCAAATGAAGCCACTCTTCGAAAGAGCTGTGTTGGCCAAGCAATAGCCCAGGCATCTTCTCTGCAAATTGCCAGGTGTACTTGAGTGTGTTCAGCGGTATTGCATGTTGTTTTTTGTCTAGTATTAAATATAAACTCCTGTCGGTAATGTGATGTCAACCACATCTTTGATATGACATGCTGTTGCCTGCTCTTGTTCACGTCGAACTGCCATGGCAACGGAATTTTTTAAAATGTCCAATTTCGGATATATTTGCATGAAAAATGTTTGACTCCCTCAGAATTCAACTTCAATTATTCCAGCTGGAGTTTGCTGTGCTGTGCAGCCATTTGTCTTAAAGTCTTGCTATTAACAGTGACTTGTAAATCTTACAAACCGCCACGGATGTGTTTTTGTGAACCATTAACAGAGGAAACTGGACTTTTGAGAGTGCCAATCAAGAACATTTGTGATTCTGAGCACTGATTAATACTGCAATGGTTGCTGACAGAAGAGCATGTTTTACTTTTGGATTTTGCCCCCTCTTTGATTGCATTTGTATCATATTTTTGTTGTTGACTGAAAATGTGCTTTAATAATAATTCTACATCTGTAAAACAATAATTCCCTGAGAAATTGCTTGATAGATATTGTTGCTCCTCTGAAAACAAAGAAAGAAAGAAAATCCATGTTAGAGGTTTATCGTGCCCTCTTCAATAAAAATGTAATTTAATTGTGTCAGTACCCCAACGTGCCAGTATCCCAATGTGGCTCGAGCTGTGAGGGCCCCTCATCGGTGCTCGAAGCTCGAGTTCTTTCTGTTTTTGTCGCAGCCACAAAACACAAACACACAAACAGGAGCTCTGATTCCTAAGAGAATGGAGTTATATACACGATTGTCTGTGTCTAATGTGTTGTCTTGTATTATTTTTTCATTTTATGTTAACTTTTCTTTTGATGGTGGCGCAGGCACCCGCACTGGCTCCTCTTGTTGTATGTTGTCATGAGAGGGAAAAAATGTCATCTGTGCTGTATGTTGCACATACAGCACGTTTGACAATAAAGTTGTACTTGATACTTGATATTTCAGGAGATCATGAGTATATTCCTTTCAGCCCTTTATGATGTTACAATAATTAATTTACATGTAAGTGTGAATAGTGTGTTGGGAGGGGGGGATTGGGGCATATGCAGCATCTAAAATTAGAAACAGAAAATGCAATATGCACAATTATGTAATACTTTCTTTTTTTCTTCATGTACACAACTTTGTGTTCCACTTTTGATGATTGCTGTTTTTTTTAATCGAGTCACACTCCCTTGGGCAATGAATTCCCAAGAAATGTCTCTTCTGGGAAATCAGCAGCAAATGTCCCGGGATAAATGGCATGTACTCGATCACGGCGCCTTTCCTGCTCTGCCAGGAAATTCTCATAGGCTTCTCAAAATTGACTTCATGACAACATGGAGTACGTGCTTTGAATATCACCGCAATGTAGGCCGTGCTGCACACACATGCGGCATGTATGGAAGTTTAGTCAAAGGATGGCAGCTGTGAATGGGAAAGGTGGGAGAGACAGAACTGCTCCCTCTACACTTTTTGCTAATCATTTCACATTTCATACAGAGCAGCAACTCATCTGTGAAATCAATGTAAGTATACCGTATTTCCTCACATAGAGGCTAGGAGCGTTTATTTACTCAACTACAGAAAGTACCAGGTGGATACTTGAGGGCGGTGTTCGGGAGGAGAAGTTTGATTTTTATATATTCATACTGATACGATGTCAAGTAGCGTAGGGGTTTCCATTCACCTCAGGGAATTTGAGTCCTGCAAGCAGACCTCGAGCAGGGAAGGCTAGATTACATGTCAGTTTAAACATGGGAAATTTAGTCATTATATATTTCAGGCGAAACACATGCACACGCACACACACACACACATACACCTCTTACTGATACAATGGAACCACAACAGAGCTTGTTGAGATCATACATGAGAAATGTATCCAGTCGTATGACAAGATGAAATACTGTGTGCTTACATGACTGAAGTGGCAGATATAAGTCACAACCATTGCAGCTGTTGCAGTAACTGTTTTAAATAAATAGAAAAGAGGAATTAAGTATGGCACAAAAAGGGCCATATGTGTCAAAGGGCAAAGAAGAAATGCAAAAGAGGAATTTGGTATGCGTGTAACCATCCAGTCATCCATTTTCAGATCAGCTTTTCGTCACAAGGGTCGCAAGGAGTGCTGGAGCCTATCCCAGCTGTCTTCAGGCAGTAGGTTGGGGACACCCTGAACTGGTTGCCAGCCAATCGCAGGGCAGATATAGATGAATAACCATCCACACTCAGACTCACACCTGGGGATAATTTAGACTGAGTGTTCCATTAACATGCCACGCATGTTTTTGGAATGTGGGAGGTACCTGGAGTACCCAACCACACAGGCACAGGGAGAATGTGTAAAACTCCACACAGGGAAGCTGAAGCCGGAATCGAAACCTATGAAGCAGACACGCTAAATAGCCGACCACCCGGTCGCCCCTCACTTGGAACCCTGATAAGAAAAAATATCATGTTTGAGATGTAGAAAATTAGTATTATTGACAAAAATGTGTTCAGGACCGGTGTCACTCTCAGAAAATAGATGAACACTGTGCACCTGCCATAATGTGCAAAATTGGATATACAGTACTATATCAAGTATGATGTCTGTGAGTGAACAGTAACGTGTCTACAAACTCACATGCTCGTTAGTGATGATAATTGTATGGTAGAGTGAGTTGTAATATATACTTATAACACTCGTTTTTTTTTCCCCCTGAACAGAATCTATTTTCATCGCGTCAAGTGCATGACAGACCCATACATTTAATGAGTCAAAACTTTTATTGGAATAGTGGTCACAATTTTATTACTTTTGTTTCCGAGTTTTGTGATTTTACAATGAATCAGAAGAGATCTCTTATCTGTGATATTGCAAAGTGCAATAGAAAATTCAAAATCTCATCAGAGTTTTGCGGGTATAAAGCCTACTCTAATGTTTTTTTTTTCAATGATTTATCATATGTAAAAATACCACAGTAAACAGGAAATCTATTCGTGTTTAAACTGAATAAAAGTTTGCCTCTCCATGCTCCAGCTTATCCTCACGAGGGTTGTGGGTGTGCTGGAGCCTATCCCAGCCGTGTTCGGGCAGTACGCGGGGTACACCCTGACCTGGTTGCCAGCCAATCGCAGAGCACACATAGACGAACAACCATTCGTATCACAATCACACCTTGGGACAACTTATAGAGTGTCCCATTAACCTGCCATTCATGTTTTTCGAAGTGGGAGGAAACCGGAGTACCCGGAGAAAACCCACGCAGGCATGGGGAGAACATGCAAACTCCACACAGGAAGGCCAGAGCCAGAATGGAATCCTGCACTGTGAGGTGGACGTGCTAACCAGTCGCTGGTCCAGCTTGTGAGTCATTCTCCAGTGCCAGGGAGGCTTCAAGCGAGTGCCCCAGCAATGCCCACATCCCCATCTGGTGCACCTGAGGCTGAAATGTCCCCCAATCCACCCTACCACCCTGCCACATCTATGAATACACTGTCCGTAACTTAAAGTTGTGAGCTTTCAAGCCTGTTAATGATTGCAAGGACTCACAAATGTAGTTCATATGAGCTTCTTAGAGAAGAATAGCCCATTTTGACCACTGTGGCACTTTCAAATTCAGCTTCGCAGATGCCATGTCTGCACCGCAGCCAGGGTGTGTGTCTGGTATTGACCTTCACTACAACACACGGTGACATTAATTATCGTGAAAATAATTCTGACCTTTTCTTCAAAGTATAATAAACATATGTCTTCAGTATTCCTTTTTTTATTTAAATTGAAGTAGACACCTATGACAGTATCTAAGAATTCAAACTTCTCAATAAAAGGGAAGCCTATGAGCAAAAAAAAAAAAATCTTAAGTATGACTCAGTTATTTACCCCCTTAATTGCTTCATTGTTTTAATTCACCACCTACAGTAGAATTTAATTGAACATCTGTCTGCCACTATCTTTTGACAAATAGACACGCAGTCTGTTACAAAGTAGGACAAATGACAAGAATTAAAAAGATGACACAAATCTGCTTTCAATGAAGCCAACACACTAAAAGTTGCACTCATTCTCACCAGCTCTCCAAGCTGCTTTATTTTCATCTTGGCCTTTTTTTTTCCTCATCATTTGATGAGAGTTTGTGATGAGAAGTTTTAATGGAATTTAGTTATTAGAACCCAGGGACCAACACAAAAGATGCTCCACAATGCAGGACTGAATTCCGTCCCCCAGCACTTGCATCCGGGGGCGGTGGAGACTACTTCCACAATTTGGAAAAAATAAGAATGGAGGATCTTGACAACAGATTTCACTTCAACCATATGAACACTTGCTGGATCATCTTGAATGTATCGTGTCTGCTAGGGTGACTTCTTTCAGACAGAACGCGTTTCTGAATTTGCTGTAAAAGCAGTTTAAAGTATCTTGCTTCCAAGTGCCTGGTGATGTCAGGTGAAGGTGGATTTATGCAATTATCCATTCATCCATTCTCAGAAGCACATCTTCTCACAATGGTCACAGGTGTATGCAATTCTTAATCAAAATAATTTTTTAAATTTTTGTATCCCACTGGTTCTCTAACTTTCAAACTCTTAAGCATCAAGTACCAGTTAAAAATGACTTAGCTTTTTCAAATTACAACATACGACTATAAATTACAGTAGCATAGTAAGCCCAAGTGTTTATGGAAAGGGAGCCAAAGTTTGTATTCTTAAAAATGTTTAATTTTATCTTATGCCATTTTATCTTAAGTAACATTCTGTAGTTTGAATATTAGTACAACGCTTAAACATAAGAAAATATAAAACTGTACGATTTGAGTGATTAAATGACATGCACAAGTTAAATACAAAAATTGTACCTCAAAAATAGAAATAGATGTAGCAGCGCACGAGATATAATACAGTGGTCATGACAATACATGTGACATATTTATCCAAATTTCAATCCTTTGTTTTTATGAAATTATATTTATCCATTGGCATTTGACTGTATGTAGTTTCCATAGTTACTTGGGCATGTTCAGCTATTTTTGGTCGGTTGGGTCTGAATACAGAAAATAGACTCGTGTTGAAAGCTCTATCCACAAAGAAGAATGATTTTGTGTAAACGTCGGATTTCAGTTATTTTTTGTCTTTGTGCTCGTCATCTTTCTTCACATATTTGCCTTTTTCTTCCACATCCTTTGTTTCAGGCTTCTCTTGCTCTTCTCTCAGGTCTTCCCTTTTCTCTTCTCCTAATTCATCCAGCCCACCCCTATCTTCAGTTTTCTCCCCTCCCACTTGAACCTCCTCCCTTTTCACATCCTCTTCCCCCTCACCATCGTCCTCTATTTCCTCCCCTGTCAGGCGCTCCAGGTCATTGATGCGATGCCACAGAGTCTTATCGGTTTTCTTGTATTTCTCCAGAATCTTCTTCAGTTTGATCTGCATCAAATCCATCGTACTGTATAACTTGTTGACTTTCTCTTCCAGCTCCTTGGCCTCCGGCTTGATGTTAGCTGGGTCCAAGTCAATCAGGCCATCTTTCAACAGGATCTGTCGGCCCTTCTCCTCCAGCATGCCTTTAGCATCCGGGTACTCCATGAGCGACTCCATGAGGTCATCCTTGGACAGGCAGAAGAGGTCTGAGTATCCGATGCTGCGGATGTTGGCTGTCCGCCTGTTGCCCGCTTTGCTGCCCTTGATATTAAGGATACTGATCTCACCAAAATAACTTCCGCTTCCCAGCACGACAAACTGAGTAACGCCGTCATCTGCGACCACGGCCAGTTTCCCATCTTTGATGATATACATCTCACGACCAATATCGCCCTTCTTGCAGATGTAGTCTCCGGGGCTGAACACCTGAGGTCGGAGCTTGAGCACTAGTTCGATCAGCAAGCCTGCCTCACAGTCTGCAAAAATGCGAACCTTCTTGAGTGTCTCCATGTGAACTTGGATGGCGATCTCAGCTTTCAATTTATCTGGAAGATACCGCAACACCTCACGTTCATCCTGTGCCCTGCCATTGTTCCACAGGTAGTCAAACCATTTAATGACACGCAATTCCAGCTCCTTGCTGACCTTCCGAACCTGCAATTGACAGAGTTTCATGCAATCAATTTCAATCAAACAACGATACACTGCAGTCAATCTTGCATTCCCCAAAAATCAGAAGATAATCTACCTGCATGTACTGTTTAATGTTGTCAATCCGAGCCTGAAACTGGGCTTGGGCAGCATTCATGTTGGAGATCATGGTAGCGATATTTCCCACAATCGTGGCAAAGATGAGAACCCCAACTAAGAAGTCAACCACATGGAAGATAAATTCAGAATCGAGGGCCGGTGGTGGCGTTTCTCCAATTGTGGTCAGGGTTAATGTGGACCAGTAGAGGCTGAAGGCATACTTCCGCATGGGCTGGCCAAAAGCTGGCTCCTCCGGATCATCAACAGCTGGGTATACCCATTCGTCTGACCCAAAACCAATTGACTTGGAAAATGAGAAGTAGAAGCAGGCGTTCCAGTGGATAATGATGAGAATGTACATGATCAAGTTTGCAATGCGGAAGATGTTGGGGTAGTTGGTTTTAGTCTCCGTCCTTGTGAAGAACTCCATCATGCGACCAATCCTCAGAAGCTTGTTGACTCGAATCTCTGGGTAGTCCAGACCCAGAAAGAGATACAGGACATCAGTGGGCAACATGGAGATAACATCCAGCCGGAATTGGAAGCTTTTGATGTAGCGGTCACGAAGTAGCTTTTCATCTTTCACCATCAAGCCTTGCTCAAGGTAACCTTCAAAAGGTACAAAGTCAATGTGTTAATGTGTCGGCCTCTGCAAACGAGCAGATATAAATACTTGGTAAATTTGAGTAAACAGCAACAGATGAAGATATGTAAATTTAAAATGTAACAGAAATTTTTGACATCTTGGGTTAAAAGGGAACTCAGCCCAATAAATTTCTTTACAACAATACGTTCTATGCAGCCCCACAAGTCTAAGCACAGCACTAATTGATACTGCGTATGTGAAATATCAGTTAAGCAGTAAAATCCAGCCATTTTTGTTTATCTCGGATTTTGCTCCTCAACTCACATCCCACAAATGCAGTATCAGAATACAGTGATGGTGCATAGAACATACTACATTTTTCGGGTGGACTTCCCATATAAATTACCCTATAAAACATCACCCATCGTAGATCATATATTTTTTTTTCACCTGTTCTGGTCCTGACGAGCATATCAGCCAGATAGATGAGGTCTGAGGCGTAGTCAAATAAGACCCAGTAAAGGATGTAGTTGTGCTGCAGCTCCTCAAAGCACGCCCTGTTTGCGGGAAAACACCACCAGAAACACAGTTGACTAACGACAGGTTGGTGTGCATTTAAAAAAAATAAATAATATGCCATGACCAGCTCTTGTCTGAACATACACATAACTCTACATACAGTTGTAGAAACTTTGAGGTAGAGCAAAATCAGTTTTGTGAAGACTATAAATTCCAATTTGTCCCTGTTATAAAACAAGTTTTGCCATAGGACTAAAACAGTTCAATAAATACATAACAAATTACGACACAACATGTACAATACCGGTACTTGTAACATGCAGGTTGAAATGACCATGTTTTGGGGCGGTCCTGTCTCATGCAAATGAGCCTCTACTCGCCCCAACCACCCTGTACTGTTCTGTCTATGCATACGGCTTTTGTTACCATAATGACTGAAAGTAGAGCTATGATGTTGTGACAAGAAATGGCTCCGCGTAGTGGAAACACATTTTTGGAAATAGCCAGCTAACAACAATAGATTTATTTGGTTGTTCACTTTCAGACTTTGTAGGTGCACAGGCCCTCCAATGACCCAACTATTTGCACACAAGTATTTTTTCTACATGTCCTCTTTAAGTAGACTGACAAATTTCTAATACCTCAGGGGTGTGCAGCTTTAAATTTCAGTGCATAAAAAACAAACCAAAAAAAATGACAAACTTCAAAATGATGACATTTTGCATTCACTTACATTTAAAAGAATATAAATTCGTAGTGCCAAATTACCTTTGGGTCAAGAATTCATCACATACCCAATTCACATTTTATAAAATGGTACTAAGCCACCATGCCAATAAAAAGGTTGAGAAAAGAGTCACCTAGCGATAATCATGGTCCAGTTGTACATGACTGGTAATGTAACGATGAAAAGCCAGTTGTAATAAAGATTTCCTGCAGGGTTAATGACAAATATATCCTTGGGCCTGTTAAAAAAAAAAAGAAAGAAAAACAAAGCAGACAGAAAAAAAGAAAACAGAACAGAATGACGAAAAAATTCAAATCACTTTTAGTCCTCATTCGTTGTCCATTACGCCAGTTCTGATGGATGATACACTTACTTATCTACATCCGTGTCTTTTTCCTTTTCATTTGCTGCTTGTTCTTGTTTTTCCTTCTTTCTGCGCATTAGAATACAAGTTGACAGTTAGCAGTGAATTGTTTCTTCGATGAAATGTAATCACTTTTCTCCACCTTCTCTCAAGAGAGCACGATAATGACGTAAGGCATCAAATTAGCTTCTACGGTCTTCAAAACAAGATCTTGACCTATTGTATCTCCTAATGACTAAAGAACTGTACGTACTCATCATTGTTGTTGCTGTTTGTGTTGAGGAGACGATTTGGGACTGGCTGAGGCGTAATCCTGCAGCAAATATAGTTTGGAGAAGGTGAGAAAGTACACTCATAAGAAATAAAAAAGCCCATTTTGCCTACTTCAAACAACATGTATTTAAAAGTCCGCTCACATTTTGACCCTTTTGTTTGGCACAACTTCTTGTCCTGAGTCAAGTGGCGGCCGATGAAGTCATATCAGCAGATCTGCAGAGTTATCAATGAGTACTTCAAGCATATATTGTAAGATTCACAACAATAACTAAAATGGAATTAGTCATTTCTTTCTGACAATACTGTATTACAGCATACAGGGATAATTACGCCATCCAGTAGTTATTTGCAGTATTGTTCTATTGAGCTAGTACCAGATAATGTCTCAAAGAACCTGGCTTCCACCATAGTTTGTCTTCCCTTGTAATCAGCCCTCAGTAGATCTCATTACCAGTGTCTCAATATCTTTATAAAGTCTGGGTAAATGGGTAAAACAATTTGAAGAAAATCAAACCTTGCTTCATTTGGTGTACATATATGTTTTTAGTCCTTCAAAAAATACCTTTGAATTCTGTAATTAGGCCAAAGAATTGCATTAGTGTCCATTGATATTTAGAAACGGGAAAATAGCCTACTACTGTACACCTGAGATGAAGTAAAGCAAAATGAGAGCCTTGTCTTTCCCATCAGCCGACAATGTGAAAACAAAATGAACAGAATCCCTTTTTGACAGGTCTTGGAAAAAAAAAGTATTATTTTTAACCTACCTTGGCCTCCAGCTAGCAAGTCCATTTTCTTGTCAGCAAAAAGCGCTGACATCTGCAGTGGGATGTGCAAGTTCCTCAGAAGCTATTTGGACCAAAAAATGTACTTACAGGCAACACTGACATGGATAAAGCATTGGGGCTAAATTAATAATGTCACACAGATTTACCGACCCTGATAAGGATTAGGGGGATTAGAGGTGGCTGAAATGAGAGGAGGCAAAGTCCACCTTGTCGCTGCCATGCAGTGATTGATACCTTCACAGAGTGGACGGCCACAGTACTGACGCCCATTTAGTGATGAAGCTTCTATTATTCTCCGTGTATTTTCTGTTGAGAGAGGCGACATTAGAAGACTGTTGTTGTCTCACACACACACAAACACACACACACACACACACACACACACACACACACACACACACACACACACACGTGCTCTGTCAGCAAACTCAGCCATATCCAACTCTGATCCGATTACATGCGGACTCGTGGAGGATTCACATCAGGTAGAGTAGACCTTCCCCCGTACCTTAATTAAAGAATAGAGATAGAAGTGGCGTCTGAACCCCTGTCACGTTGCGAGGTGGTGGTGGACCCCAAAAAGCAGGCAGGAGGGAGGAGCAGGGTGAACTTGACGAATTGTATTTAATAAAACACAGAGAAAACTGAATCCAAAACAAAGTCCTAAAAACAAAAAGAATCCAAAGTATCAAACAAAACCCATGCTGTAGCTAAAACTGACAGTCAACAAAACATGATCGAGAACACGACAGCTACAGCAAACAAACAGACATGACAGCAACAAAGAAACAATGACCTGACATTGAGTGGTCATGCCGAGTCCTTTTAAAGCAATAATTAGATAACAACTAACAGGTGTGCAGCTGCAGGGAGAGCCCTGCAGTACCACCTGTTGGTCACAAACAGAATCATGACAACCCCTGGCAGTGTTGAGCAATGCAGTGGCTTTTTTCACTTTTTTTAATCTTCCTTTTTAGGCAACGGCGGTATGTTGGCTCAGCGGCTCTCCCTGTTGGCTGCGCTAGGACATGTTCTCCTCCTACTTTTTAATCGCTAATGCTCACAAACAATTGCTACCTTCTTTGCCTTTCTAACCTTGTAAATATTCAAATTTAATGGCCGCATGGTAAGTTAATAGCTGTTGAGCTGTTGGGTTTATGGCAGCAATTGATCATGAATGTATTTCTTATTAACAATACTGAGTCATACCTGATATTGAAGCCAGTGACAACTGGTTTACAAATCTGCAGTCTTTTTGTCAATACAGTTATAAACAATAAAGCAAAGAAAGGTGGAAAAGCAGTTGTTTGTAAAGCAGTTCTTCTCAAATAATGGAATGGGCCTCCAAGGGGGCATGGTGGGATGCCAGGAGGATTGCTGTGACCCTGGGAAATATCCTTTTTATTTCTGTAGTAGAACAAAGTGCAACTGCACATCCACTACAGCAGGTGGCGGTGGTGCTGTCATTTATTTTATTAGATTTTTATTTTAGAAAAATTGATGCATTTCGATTTTTTTTTTCTTGTTGTCTTGTCTTTGTTTTCTTGTTCCTGTGGGGAGAGGCTGACAGAAAGTAATTGAGATGCACTGGTGTAAGAAAAAACGGGAAAGCCACCTGCAGCTGCAGGGTGTGAAGTATAACACCCCAGGCTTACTTCCCCACTCCTCTGTGTTGAATCAAAATATTGCCTGTCCAGTATTTTTGATCTCATACCAGATGTTGCTGCTTATGTTGTCACAAATGTAATCACAAATCTGTTTACATTACAACACTGTAAAAAACGTTATATTTTTGGGTGCTAAGATTGTAAGTGAAAAACTTTTAAATATAAATTATAGAAATTTATGATAGCAATGTTAGCACAACAGAACAAGCAAGTTGTTTGCTCTAAAACGATTTGCTGAGTTGTTTTTACTGATATCTTTAAGTTCGGGGGACAATACAATGGGCATTTATTTCTTTTGAGTGAAATATGAGAAAGCCAATTTTTACAACAGCAACATGATATACATATTTTGTTGATTTGTCAAATTTAAAATGTTATCAATTTGTTGCCTTGAAATTTTGAGTTCACCCAACTTTTTTTTTTTTTTTTACACTCTAGAGCAGTGATTCCCAACCGGTGTGCCGTGGCACATTAGTGTGCCATGACAGATCATCAGGTGTGCCGCGGTAAAATGTCCAATGTCAATTTTATTACTGTATTTTGACAAAAAATTACTTTCTATATAAAAAAAAAAAAATTCTTGATTGATCTATGCCTAGTTACCAACCACAAATAGTAACAGTCATAACAATCAAATGCTCTTCCGCTAGATGACCAAAGATACGTCATGAACTTATGTATCCATATTTTGTGAATTTTGCTCAGTGGTATGCTGTGGTTTAATTTTTTCTGATGTGAAATACGTGCCTTGGCTCAATAAAGGTTGGGAAACACTGTTTTAAAGGGCCTTTTTGACTAGGAAAACCATAAAAATGTATCATTGCCTCATCATATTCCATACACATTATCCATTTTCTGTACTACTTATCCGTGTCAAGGTCACGGGTATACTGCAGCCTACCTCAGCTGACTTCAGGCAGAAGGACCGGTACACCCTGTACGGGTCACCGGCCAATCGCATACATATACAAAGTATTGTCTCAGAATTACATTTTTATTGTTGAATAGTTTCTCCATCAAATTGGATTTAGAATCGTAAGTCATGGAAAATATGGGATGGTAAATATTAAAGTATACAGTTATAATCTTAATTTATGTTAAGCAGGGAAATGGTCCGCTGAAATCATTGCCAGTTAAAGTTCAGTATGCACTTTTGATACAGATTTTTTTTTCCAAAATAAAAAGAGGTATTTTGCAAGAAACATGAAATAGCTGCGCCTTATTTCCTTTAGTGGGAAGTAAAAACAATTATGTGGCAAGCCACATCTGCTTGTTATGGGAAGAAGCTGGAATACCCACAAAAATGCCACAAGCACGGGGAGAATATGCAAGCTTCACACTTCAATGAGTTATGAACCAGAATCTCTTTTAGGCACTTGCTACAATCAGGACATCCCATTTTCCTAATATCCTCAATAAATAATGCATGAACCTTAATGATTAAAGCAGGTTATCTATAATAGGTTATCTATAATGATGTCGAATCATGTCTTGATCCTGTCATTTGTGCGTGATGGTCGAGGACCAAAAAGCAGGGAGGCAGGAGAACCAGGGAGTACTGAACAAAATGCATTGACAAAAAACACTTGCGGGGGTATTCTGGGGGGAAAAAAATGACACCCAATAGACACAGTCGTGAAAAACTACAATAAACCGAAATGACAAACAAACAAAAACTCATGACAGTTAAACAAAGGAACGTGACAGCAACAGAACCAAAAAGACATGACAGTAACACAATGATCCTACAAAGACCGACAGAACCCAGGAAACTAAATACAAGCAAACTGACGAGACAACAAGGAACACCTGGACAAGACGCAAAGGGTTGAGGAAGCTGATTGGTTGACACCAGGTGGACACAAAACCAAACAGGAAGACAAAAGCACATGAGGAAACAAAACCAAAACGTAATCTAAACAAAAAACAGAATCATGACAGATCCCAAATGGCATTAACTCCTGTCACACGCTTTTGTCCTTTGCCTTGTGTTTATGCTGTGATATAAAAAATAAAATAAAAAAGCTATAGAAACCGTTTATGGTATCTGACCTTTATTTAAGAGGCTGGTATGTGGTAACGATAATAAAACATGAACACACGAAGAGAGATGCAATATCGTGTTTGTTTTGCATGAGCAGTATAGCGACTGTTGTACAATGTCAACATGCACCCAGCAAAGCGTATTCTTCCATCTATATTCATGCCTTTGCACCTTTTGCAACTGAACCTACACGGTGACATTTTTAGCTGCCAGAAATATGCAGGGCACAATCATATTACGGCAACGTCGGCCTATGCTGCTGGTGGAGCGGCAGCTTCTGCGGCGACTTCCCCAACTGTCCCTTCAGCGGCTTTTCGGGATGTAGGGGGAGCATCCACAGCTGCCGCATCAACTGCTGCAATCTCTGCGGGGGCATCAACAACTGATGGCACATCAGCAGGAGCTGCGGGGTCTGCTGCAGGTTCCGCTGCAGGCGCTTCTGCCTCGACCGCAGTCGCCTCCTCGGCCTCTTCCGCTTCCTCGGCCTCTTCCGCCTCGTCAGAGTTCACGGGGGCAACAGGAGCAGCAGCTTTTGAGGCAGGATTGTCATCCTGTGTTCCAGAGAAATGACAACAGTATGTATTCGCTGTTTTTGTGTGTGTATGTGAATTTATCCATTGCTTTTTTTTTTTTTAATTGCCCCTTTTTCTCAACAGAATATCTGAATCTGAAGCGTCGTTTTAAAGACTTATTTCTGCATGCCAAAAGTTTTAAGGCTTTATCATTTGCACCAATTAGAGGGAGTGCACACTGTAGTGATCAATCGATATTCAGCTAAATGTCAAGCTTGTCACCTCCTCCTCTTCCTCCTCTGATCCGTCTCCAACCAGCTGAGCAGCTGCAGGAGGAGGAGGAAGACCCACAGTGGTTGCCTGAGCTGGTGCAGTATCCATCCGCTTAAGAAGAAAGAAACATGGGTGTTTGCATTTGGGTGCATTAAACACAGTGGGAACGCTTACCTTGGGTACTGCCTCAGTCAGCTCAGCCTGGACACAATATTTGTATCAACACAAACCGACTTCAGAAATAATTCGTTTCATATGATATATCGTAATATTCACAAATTGTGTATTAAAGTCACAGTGCAGTCAAATGCTACATTTCCGTGTAAAGTGGCCTTTATTTTACTGTAAAAGGGGACCATGTCTCTATTTTGAATGTCTAATCATTTTGACTTACCACCTATCATCGGCTTACAAAAACGTCCGAGATCCCTCCCTAAAGAATGGCTCATTTCCTTTAATATTCCAATAAATCAGACCATGGCAATCAAACCCCCGAGAGATAAATAGAGATGCCTAAAAGGTAGAACTGAAGAAGCCTTTTGAATTCAAAGGTGTAGCATATGCATCAAGCAAAATGAGTTCAGTTGCCTTCATTCCACTTTTGAAGTAGTTTGGAATCTTACTGGAGGAGCTTCACCGGCAGTTCCTGCTCCGGATGTTTGCGACGCAGGAAGGAAAGGGTTTGCCACTATCCCCTGAAGAGAAAAAGACAAATTGGGCATATGGATTTGTATATTCTTTTGTATCCAAATGAAATGATCAATTACAAACCTGCTGCTGGTATAACCTGTACATCTCCATCAACCTCAGGGCCTCACTGGCATGCGCCGCGATCTGCTGGAGAAATACCAGACATTTCCAAGCTCGCAAGCGCAATAGAGACGATTACAACTGCCGTTTCAGACATCCATCATCCCGTGATGTCCGCTGGCCTAACATCATAAATACGACATATCGTATAACAGAAAGCACAGCGATTAGACCAACTTACCTCATTGCTTTGACTCTCCTGAACCTACAGCGGGAGAAGATACGCAAACAATAAATGAAGTCGAATCGTCGTAGTTAACGTGTAAACGTAGGTACATTTGAAATCTTTTAAATTGAAGACAGACTTACGGGAGCAGTCGAGCATGCGACAAACATGCACATCATCATGACAGCTCGCTCCATTTGGACTCTAGATAAGAAATATAATTCTGTTGGTTTTGCTTCAAATAAAAGTCACCTACTTAAAGTCTCACCTTCTTTCTGGTGTGGATAATTTGAAGATGATGTGTCTCTGAAGGGGTGGAAAGTACCTGCTGTTTTTTTTGTTTTGTTTTTTTTGCACATGGAGACCATTTATATACAGTACCTGAGCGTGCTACCATAGCCAATCAAATCCCACCATGCGCAAAGAAGAATGTGTTTGAAGAGATAAATATGCTTCACATACGAAAAAAAAAGTGCATGGGGTCAAGTCTCTTCTTATCTTTAATTACATGCTGTGTAAGGAGCACTCACACACACACACACACACACACACACACACACACACACACACACACACACACACGCACACACACACACACACACACACACACACACACACACACACACACACACACATCTTTTTTACTGACATAATAATTACAGCTGCACAATGATTAGATCCATTGAGGCCAACGGTTAAGAGAAGATGTTTTGATTGATTTATTGCATTTATGAGTGGCTAAGTGTGACAAACACATTGCAGGACATGACTGGACATACTCTGAAGGAGAACTTCCAGGTTTTGTGAGCTGGTGTTGGAGAGACAGTCGTGACTTGAGGGAAAGACGCCTGTGCCCTTAAAAATGTGAGAGGTCCTGTTGTGACAAGCGTTTGCCCCCCGGAGGGAGCATCACATTGAAACCATCCTCTTGCCTTTCTTGGTATCTGTTTTTGGATTTGCACTTTGCATTCCATGGCGTCAGTGGGTGTCATTATGATAAATGGCAGCTCTACCTACCAAAGTGCCTCGACATCTACTGCAAGTGCTATTCCAAGTAGTCCTGAGTGGCAACAAGTGTCAGCAGTTCTTCTCCACGGTGACTGTACTTGTAGACTTGTGTTTTTTAGATTGGTCAGTTTCATGCCCAACACAAATCTAGTGCCAAGCCCAGTTTAACTGATGGTTTTCTTTCTTTTGGTATTTTGGTCGACGGGAGCTGGTAGTAAGGGGCGTTTGCACCGTTGTGCGCTATTGTTCGAGGGAACACATGCTGACTTGTTTGCCATCCACTGGAAGCGGCTCCCTCCATTCCCATTAAATTCAGTGCAGGAAAGGAATGCAGTTCCATGTAAAGTTGGCTGCTGTGGAGTGGACACTTGGACACCGCCTTCAAACACGTGTGTCTGTGTGTGAACAGCTGTACTCCCACCCACCCATAATTGCACCGCCATTACATCCACGGAGCTGAGAATCTCCCTGCCCGCACCTTGATCAAATCCACCAGAATTGCTTTATACCACCTGCTCCTCAAATTTGAGCTGGTCTGAATTCTAGCCTACTTTTTGCCAGCAAATGTTCACTTGCGCTGGGGACGTGTTGAAGAAAACAAAGTAGAGAGCCGAATGCCGCCCAATGTAATGGAGTAAGAGTAATGTTTCTTTCTTAAGAAAAATACTCAAGTAAAAATAAAAAGTAGGTTGCATGAAAACCACTCTGACAATTACAATTTATCCAAGACCTTACTTAAGCAACTGTAACAGAGTAGATGTAGCACATTGCTGGTGTGTTGGGACCCGCTAGATTGTCCAGATTAACGTGATCAGTTTTCAGTGAGAAATTCCGCCTGTAGATGAAGTGCATTCATATTCTCGTGTAGCCTCCTGATTTAACATGCCAGTTCACTTTGCAAATATCCTTGAGGCAAAGCACCCGACAACTCATGGTGTACCTCTCCTTTTCTATATGTGAATTTAACAGGAACAATGAGAATCTTGATGACAAAGGACTTGGTTTCCCACACGCTCAGCGTGTTCCTTCCAATATCTATGCATAAAAGGCACTTCGAGCACTTGGGGTTGGTTGTCACGGTTACGATCATAATGGGAAATGCAAGTCTGAAAAAGAGGTCTCCTATCACAAAAGCACAAATGTATTTGAAGTGAGAAGGAAAGTGCGATGGGTTTATTTTTTGTTTGTTTTCATTGTTCTGTTTTTGTCTCTCAATCTGATCTCAATCATATTGGTGGAAAGAGCTAAAAGAAAGGACCGTTCAAACTTGAGACAAACTGAGCGCTTTGCTCATGAAGAGTGGGCCAAAATACCAGCCGAAAGGTGCAGAAGTCTCATCGAAAGTTACCAAAATCATTTAATTTCAGTGCTTATCTCAAAATATTAAGTTAAGGGCACTCTCGTTTTTGTCCAGGGCTGTTTCATGTTATTGTTTGTAAAAGAATTCTTTTGAAACACAATTCAAAAGCAGTGTCTGATTTTTTTAATGTTTTATTTTCAATGCATTTTTGTTCTGTCTTAGTTTTGTCAGATTCAAGTTTTTTTCTTTGACAACTGTCGTTTTTTTTTTCTTTCATTAACAGAATAGTACCAACACTTTGGTGCACTCTATTTTCTGTCAGCCAATTCATCCATCCATCCATCTTTGTGGCGCAATCTTCACCACGGCCGTGATTGCTGGTAGAGCTTTCAATATGTATCCATTTTCAAACCGTGTGTCCTTTACCGTTTTGCTCGAACTGCTACACCATTATTTTTTTTTCCAGTGAGGTTTGGTCCTGAAACTCGCTGTGGTTCATGCGATGGCAGAGGGTTGGCGTCCGATGTACAAATCTGAAAAAAGAGGAAGAAAAACGTCTCAAGGAAATGGAAGTAACACTTGCGTAAACATTGAAGCATCACAACAACATCTTGGTGTTCTTTCACATTCACAGTTTGCTGGGGGTGGGCGTCGTGAGGTGAAAATACAAATGGCAGCAACTGTAATGTAAAAAACATTTGGCCTCTGAGGCAAAAATAAAAGAAAATAATTGTTCTTTATGCATTTAGTGCCACTGAAATGCAATCTTGACTATGCTCTATTGAATTTTGTGGATTTGGCCTGTTTACCCGCTGCTGGGAGAAGTCATACAGGTAGTGCTGTGAATGGCAAAAATGAAAAAGGGTTTATAAAGTTAGAGCTTATTGTGCTAAACATTATTGCAGTCATTCAGTAACTTTGGACCCAATGGGGACTATACTGAATATGAGTGTATATTCCACTTCCACACTCTGCCTGCCAGGTGGCTGTGGCAGACAGTATTTGATGAAACCATGAGGGGAATGGGTGCAAGAAAAAAAGGGAGGTGGGGGAGGGGGGTTTGAACTACATTATACTATATTTTCAATGTTTAATGGAAATGCTTAAAGTTAGGAGGGCCCCGTCAAGGGCCCTCCCTCATCTTTCAAAACAAACCGCTGATGCACGTCGTCATGTGTGAACATGTTATACATCTTTTAAAAGCTGAGTTTTTGGAGATTTGAATGGTACCCTACATGTTACAATTGTCAAATTTGAACCGAAGCTTGGGGACACTTAAGCTTTGATCCTGTCGTGTTTTCAAGTCCTAATCAACATTCTAAATCCATTTTCAAGGCAGATATTGTGAAAAGAAATTAGACGAACATAAGATTCGCCATTTTCTTCTGTTTTCAAACATCCATAGTTCAGTGACAGGAGCACTTACAGAAATTCTTACTGTATGGGAGAAATATTCATAATGTGACATTTTGAAAATTTCAAAAAGTGACCAAAACTATGCTGATACTCCAAATGGTTCAAGAATAGCTAAAAATGAACTTTGGGTGCACCTTTCCACAGGCGTTTTCGGCAAAGTTGCCCTCGGTTAAAGGGGTTAAACAATCTTTACTGACATGCAAGCTTAAATGCTAGTCAACCACTGATGATAATGTGAAACGTATTGCTGGCACGGCCTTCAATAACTCCCAGACAGCAGTTTAGTCAAAAACTCTTCAGGTGTTAAATTTTTTTAATTTTTTTGTTCTGAGCTGCCAGGACACAGCAGAGTACCAGAGTGTACCGATTTGTTTTTCCGGTACTTTGGTCTTCATCTATCACTGGCACACTTCTGTGGCGGCCTCGCAATCAAACAAATAATTGTGGTCATAATCCTCAATGTGCTAAAGTCTTACAAGATTTGCCGTGATCTCTCACCCAGCAAGGGTTTGTGTGACTTATAAAAAAGATACTTTTCTCATTCATCAAATATATCCAAAGAAGTACTCACTTGTGCAGGCTTTACTCCACCTGCACCTCCAGCGAAATTCTGTGGCTAGATCTACAAAAACGGTGGATGGTAACAAACAAGAATGTGACATATCAGACTGTTGGAAGGAGTATTAAGAGTTAAAAAAAAAAAAACTGTGTGCCCCAGTTTCCAGCACAGACGGATCTCCTTTTAATGAATTTTTTCCCTAAATGGTGTGAAAACACAACATCAATGCTGGTTTATTTGTATGACTCTTTCTTTCTGGACACTCTACCTGTGGAGGTGGCATCAGTTGTCTGCAGCTTCCAAAGTGAGGCAGATAATGGAACACAGACTACAAAGAAACAAACAAACAAAAAACCCAATTAGTTTGCATAATGCAGGAGTGTTGCTGGAACATAAATGAGAAAGTAGCACTTAAAAGTAATGTAAAACATACAGGTGCAGCAGAGGCAAGGCTGGCCAGGCAGGGATGCACAAGGACCACTTTCATGTTGGCAACGAGTCCCAATGCTACAGACGTCACCTTCACCAAAATGCATGAACTTAAATCCAATGAAATAAAAGAACATTTTAGATGAATAAAGAATGAATGAAAATGTGTCGCTCACCTTCTGTAGGAATAAATGGAAATATTGATAGTGATACACTGTGCCTTTTATAGCATCATCTGAAGCTAATCACAGTGCGTAGGAAACACGTAAAAAAAAAAAAATCAACCAAAAAAAATGTGTAATTTAAGTTTTACCAAATTGCCGTTAACTTCATCAAGATGAACAGCACACTTTGCTTGATTACAGTGTCTGGTGTCTGGTAGAACATACACCTTTACCCTTCCCCAATCATTCAAATTTTTATGCTGCCTGAGAACTTCATTTCCACTGGGGGTGATAAATACTGTAATTGTGTAAGTGCAAGGTCAAAATAGCAAATTTTCAAGGTCAAATAAGCAAGGTGTGCGTGTGCATGTGAGTTTCCTCAACAGGGTGTACAGGCTCTCCTTCAGAGATAAGGTGAGAAGCTCGGTCATCCCGGAGGTGCTCAGAGTCGAGCCGCTTCTCCTCCACATCAAGAGGAGCCAGATGAGGTGGCTCGGGCATCTGATTAGGATGCCTTTTGGACGCCTCCCTGGTGAGGTGTTCCGGGCATGTCCCACCGGCAGGAGGTCCCATGGCCGACCCAGGACATGCTGAAGAGACTATCTTTCCCGGCTAGCCCGGGAACACCTTGGGATCCCCCGGAAGAAGTGGCTGGGGAGACGGAAGTCAGGGCTTCCCTGCTAAAGCTGTTGCGCCTGTGACCCGACCCCGGATGAGTGGTAGAGAATGGATGGATGAAGGGATGTTAAATTGTCTGCCGTAGCCATGATTATCCTTTTCACAGCTTGTAAATGATTGTTATTATCAGTTTGCATCTGTTGATGAGTCAGCATTTTTCATCAACTCAATGGTGGACTGTTACTTAAAATTGAACACACCAGCTCTGAAATTACGTTTCAGCTTGCAGTTCATTCAAGTGGTTTACAGGTATTATTGCACCATTAAATCAATGTAATCACGTGTTTGCCAGTTGCTGGTTGGTAACCAAGTCTTGTTCAAGAATCTTGAAAAGCTGTCACCACAAATCAATATTGTTTCTCAGATTGTGTGCAGGACAGATGAATTCATCAGAGGCGGTTGGAGCAATAGGTGAACGTCAGTAAGATTGGAGAAAGGTTTAGTTGGAAAATCTCTAATCCAAATACATTCTGTAAAAGCACATTTAAATTTGAAGCACTTGATTGAAAATCCTGTGCAGTACATAAAAGAAACGGTCAAAGCATAATCATCTGGTGGCTAATGCGTCCTCTGCCCGTGCCGCTACAAAGATCTTTCAGAGTAGTCATTTAAAAGCCACGGTTTCAAAACGTTGACTTTACCTCTGAGGCAATTTCAGAACAAAAATCACTGAACTCCAGCTTTTGTACTGATCGCATATGGCCGAATAAAGGTGACTTAATAAAAGAACCAAGGCATATCAAGAACTGCATAGCAACTGCATAGCAACTGAAACATCAAGGAACAAACACTCACAACAAAAGAATTACCGGTATTCCCAAAAAATAAGCCGAAGTACAATAATTGCATTTTAGTGCAATGTTATTATTTCAAACATTTATATTATTTTAATTTGTTCTCATCATAATTTATTGCAATGTACAACCGTTACAAAGAAAACAATTAATAATGTAGGAGTTTATTATATATTTTTACAATATTGCAATTATTTTACTACTGTATGTTGATTGGATGGGATGGGGTACTTTTTTTGTTTTGTTTTTTTAGTTGTTGAAATTTTACTTGCATTGTTTATTAATAAACAATAAGATCATCCTTCATTGGTCCGAAGAAGGAAAATTCAAGTGTTATACTAGTGCAGATTAAAGCAACACACTGCACAAAGTATAGTGTTTGAAAAAATAAATAAGAGAAATAAACAAGTGTAATAGACAATGATTTTTTTTTTCTTATGAATTAAAGTGACATAGTTCAAGCAGCAGGTTTAAAAACAAACAGCATTCAGTCTATGGATTACAGACGTTGGGTTGAGGCTGGTCCTGAAGTGGGTGCAATGACGAGCTGTTACAAAGTGCGATGGCGGCGTTATATCTGTTTTCAATTTCAAATCCTATCTGAAAGAAATCAACAACATGAGCAATGGACACAAATGAGTATTTTTATGTACACGTTTTTTTGTTGTTATTTACAGAACTATAATGATAATATAAAAACCTGCATCAAGAGAATTGATCTGAGTTTTAGTCCAGACAGGACATGGTGCACCATGACATCAAAGGCAAATCGGAATTGTGATATTGATGCCCTCTCCTGTTGTGTTTAGCCATTAGTGTGCTTGCTATTCCCATCTGGGATGTGTTCAATACAGACAGCATGTATGCATTTACAGCACATGACAACAAGAACAAATATAAATGGAACCTATTTATGGCAGCACACAACCATTGTGTACCCTTGTGTGGATTGGAATGGTCTTTGTTCTGTGATACGCTCTGGTCCCTGTTTGCATGCCCTCGATAAGTCAAGCCTGCAATCCGTCTTACATACTGAACAGCTCCTGCAGGCAGGTAGGCACCCATTTGGCTGCTTTGAGCCACCATCTGGAGCACGGAGCAGGCCACAGATGTAGTCGGAGCCAAGTGAGGATAAAGAATAAACCATCATGGATTTCACTGAGTTGATTGAGTGAGCATATCGAGGGAAAAAAAAAAAATCTCACCTCGAGCTTCTCTCAACTCGGACTGGCTGAAAGTGAGGGGATGCTGTACACAGAAGTGAATAAAAATAAACCATGAAATCAGACAATACATCAGATGATTGACAGTCCAATTTGACAACACGAGGTCGCCATTGACTGCTGGAGCATGAGCACAATTTGGTCATGCCGTGGAGCAAAAGAAGATTGATGAGATACAAGAGGAAATTTATTTACTATTTTTTTTTCCTCAGGTTGTCATTTTTTCTACCAGTTGATGGCTAACTTGGCTGCTTAGCCTATAACAGTCTCTGTGGATTGCGTCCTAGCACCATTAAACAACAGCAGACTATTCTCGAGCTATCAGATTGACAACTACTGTGCAGTACAAAGAGGCGTTTTGAGTGGACTGAGCAAACAGTTCAGGGTGTACCCCACCCACTGCCCAAAGACACCTCGGATAGCCTCAAGCACACCCTTTACCCTCATTTGGATAACCGAATTAGAAAATAGATGGATGAATGGATGGATTATAATTATACTAAATGCTAACATGAGGCAAACTACCATCTTGACAAAACAGTGTGTGACTAGCAGGACTGTTTAGAGCTTTTGTATCCACCTCCCTGGGGCAAGTCAAATAATGCCGCCGCACCAGCCCGAACCAGTGTACAGCTCTTTCACTGGGCTAGTATTCGGTCTTTTTTATTCCTTGAGGCTGTGATGCCTCAAGCTAGCTTTCAGCAGAGGAAGTGAGACAAAAGAAGTTCACATATTATGTATAATGCAAACAAACATCACACCTTGGCGACATCATAGCGTGCTATTGCTATGATGAACCAAAATGCTGTGAAACAAGTCACCTCGTAAATTATACTGTTCAACAGCAAATCTCGATCAGACATGGCTTCATGTGTCCCTAAAAGTATTTTTGACGCTGATTTCAAAAATCTGTTTTTTTTTCTAGCACGTAAAGGTTTTAAGATACGTTCATTTTTTGTTTTTAAGTAAAATATTTACTCACAATTTGTTGACTAATGTTATGATTTTTCAAATTGTATCCACTTAAATGATGGCACTAATATATGATAGTATACTCCAAATATTCAATTCAAAGTTCAATTAAACCTGTACAGAACCAGGTCTGTATGTTAAAATCCACCCGGTTTTGGGGGCACAATAAGCAGGCTCTCCCGAAGCGGAGAGTAAGTATCGTGTTTCTGAGGCAGAAAGGGAGAATTTTGTAGCAGCTTGTTAGTGACTCGGTGATCTGCGACTAAAACTTGAGTTTCTGCTTCATGGTGTCGATATGTTAAACAACCTGAGTTCGAACAATGCTTGCCTCAGAATACAGTGGTTACTTTATGACAAATCTGAACTTATTAAGCAAGTCAAATAAAGACATTAGTGTCTGTGAGCTGTTTGTGAATTTTTAGACTACCGAGAACTCAGTCAAAATTGTAAACAGAACATGATGGGTCTCTCCACACTGGGAGTCCTCCCAATGTTATTGTAAAACATGTCAGGAATACAAGCATCATTGGGAGAAACTGATGAAAATCGATAGAGTGGAGATTAGTTCCCTCTGGATCAATGCGGGCTCTCAAGGGATGTCCTCTTGGAGCACTTTAGAGTAAATTCAATTAAAGTAGCGGCAGGCACGCTATCTTATGGACTGCTCATGGAGTGAAACAACCAATCAGGCATCACAAGACAAATTGCCACTTATATCTCCATCAGGGTGAAGCAATGAGGTGGAAACCAGGAGAAAATCCAGTAAATACCCCCCATCTGCTTATTTTCCACCCTTATACGGCTGCAGTTCAATAGACATCACGTGAGTACCCGTGCAGCCGATGTGTCATTGTCTCACTAGCAGTGTCAAAATAATGCGGGAAGCCTAACTCGCTGGCTGGGATGAAACGGCAAACTGCGCCCATCTCAAAGAATACTGTTCAACCAAAAAAAAAAAAAAACTATGAGCTGTGTTCTTATCTTGCCAAAAGTTTTGATATTTATTCAACAAATCATTCTCATGCATAGACAACCTCAATTCAATGACTGAGGAATTTTGTAGACAGCACATATTTATAATATAATAAATGTAAGACTAGAGGGCAGTGTCAGTGGTAATGCAAACATATCACTTAATATTAAAAAAGTCAAAGTGTACGATGGACATGACAGCGAGCAAAGACTTATGCTTCAAAGCTTGAACTGCAGTGAAGGGACTTTTGGAAAAACAAGTGGTGCTATGCTAACAAACCACATATAATGACACCACTGCAACTGCCTAAAGCGCATTGCAGCGATGTCATTTAGACATGTACAGTCATGAGTCGTGAGCTCGAATACAGACTGCATCTCTTTGCATGTTTCTTTATGAGATGGATTGTTTTTTCACTACTCCCTGTAAAGGTTGTCAAACGTTGCTGTGGCTCAATGTAGTGCATGGTTTAGGACCATTGCATGTGATGCTGAGTCATGAAAAATGAAATGCTGAGTGCAGAGATGGATGAAGCAAAGATTATGCCGTTTAAAGGATCAAACAGGATCCTTTCAGAAACCATGCTGATCCTATAATTTTGTGTGGGTGTGCCTGACGTGTCAAATACGGCAATTAGACCATTCCATGCCGTGCAGATATTTTTCACATCAAATTGTGCTTAAATTACAATGGACACCTCATTAGGTACCCCTGCACAATGACTAGATCCGTTTGTGGGCTTTGCAAGCCTGTACTCTGGGTCGTGACTGGAGGTGGAGGTGGCTGTGGAGGCGGAGCAGGTGCAGGTGGGTCCACAAATTGGGAAATAGAGGCCAGCAGGGGAGCGCAGGCCACGGCCAAAAGCCTTTGCTGCCTGTCTGAACGACAACAACAGGAAAAATAAACACGTCCAACGGCCGAAAGCCTTTGCTGCCTGTCTGAACGACAACAGGAAAAATAAACACGTCCAAGTACTCATAAAAGATCACTTGATTGCCATCTGTGTCCAGAATGTCAGCCTTACCTCATGACTGTGAGACTCATCACTATCAGACTCCCTGCCGCTTTGGTGATGACACCGCCATGGGAGTGTTGTATCAGCGACATTTAAAGCCACAGAAAGGCAACAAAAAGCAAGACGGATCAGAGGGGTTTTAGTCCTCACGGTGACAGACGAGTGGCTCAAGATGAGGAATAAAATAAGAAACTTCATGTTGGCCCAGAAGCTTTAATTCAGACTGCCAAAGCTACCAGAAGGATTTTGAAAAAGGGTAAAAAAAAAAAATGAATGGAAGCGCAACTGACTAGGTTCAGCCTTGAAAAAAAAAAAAAAAAAAATGAATGGAAGCGCAACTGACTCGGTTCAGCCTTGACGTCAGAACTCTCTGAAACTCAAGGCGCTTTTCAATAGCTTACAGCGGGTGTACATGGAATACATACTACATTTCATCAGACATGTGGTTGACTCAAGAAAAAAAAAAGACAAATTGGGCGTAACGGAAATTCAACAGCCTTTGGAAAAAGACAAATTGGGCGTAATGGAAATTCAACAGCCTTCGAAATTACACTACATTGACCTACATATTTTGAGCAAAGTTGGTCTACGATTGGCTGCTATAACAGCTTCCACTTTATTGGGGTGGGGGGGGAGGTGCCACGTTGCGAGGTGGTGGTGGACCCCAAAAAGCAGGCAGGAGGGAGGAACAGGGTGAACTTGACAGATTGTATTTAAAAACAGAGAAAACAAAATCCAAAACAAACAAAATGAGAACAACAAAACAAATCCAAAGTATCAAACAAAACCATGACTGAAGCAAAAACTATCACTAACCGAAACATGACCGGAACAAACATGACAGCAGCAAACAGCCACAAACAAACATGACAGCGGCCAACACAAACAGCAACAATGACCCAACCATGAGTGGTCGGGCTGGGAGTCCTTTTAAAGCACTAATTGCAAAATGACCAACAGGTGTGCAGCTGCAGGGAGAGCCCTACAGTGCCACCTGTTGGTCACAAAGAGAATCATGCCAAAAAGTTTCCCTAAGATTTTGCGTTGTATCTGGGGGAATGTTATCCATTCATTCAGAAGAACATCTGTGTGGTCAAATATCACTCTTGTCACCTCAAAAGGTCTTTGATTGGGTTGAGGCGAAGGCTCGAAAGTTCTTCCACCTTAAATGTATCTGAACATTCCTATCAGGACCTTGTTGTATTCACTGGGGCTCAAAGTTCAAAGTACAGCTTTCTGGCAAGCTACCTGGCACCAGCAGTTCATCTTCCGATACGTTAGCCCCGCTGCTAAAAGATGACAAATAACTTTGATCATCACAGTCATGGTGCACAGCTTATTTTTTTCAGGATAATGGAAATCCCAAAGCTTCCAAAGACATCTCTCTTGATTCGAGATTTTGTGCTCATGAGGAAACACAGTTTTCTGGATGCTTTGGGATGTGTGGTTCAGTTTCTCCTTTCACTGAAACATTCCTCTTCTTATCTCTAAAATACAAGAATGAATGAGCACCAATAGCTAGCGTCTGCCCGCATTAGTTGCCTGTGGTAATAATAAAAATGTTTTCTCCACATTCAGGAAAACAACCATGCACAAATGTGGATCCTTTGGGACAAAAACACAGATGTTGATTTCCTACAGTCAGAAGGAGGCTGGATCATTATGCATGCTTTTCCTGGAACAACCTTTCTGATTTGAAACGCGGCTGTTTTTCTGATTGAATAAAAGCCTTTTATCAGGTTGTAATGACATGAACACGAATCACCGAATTTTTCAGTCATTTTCTTTTTCTGAAACTGACATCTTTTTGTATTTTGTGGCCATCGGTACGTGTTCATACAAAGAGCTTTGAAGAGGAACACATCTACATTCTGGGCTTTTTTTTTTCAACGCCAAAAGGTCAACCCAACACAAAAGCTGCAAGGTTACTGTGACATTGCTTGCTTGTCTGGATTCAAGGGGATAGACATCGGAAAATTGACTTTTTAATTGTTTATATCCAAATAGTTGGGTCTCTGAAGTGATTTCCCACTCATCAAGTCAGAAACTAATCAAAGCAATGGCATCTTTTTGGGTGATCTGCCTATTTCTAAAAATGTACAAGTGAGCTGTCCAAAGTTTTGCTGGATTGTGGCATCACGAATTGGCATATACAAATTGGCATTTAAATAATGACTGAACCCCACATCAGGTTTCCACTTCCACAATTGGGCAGCAACGACCTGATCCTAGACTATTCGACAGCACTACCATGTCAATGCCAGTAGGTAAGCAGAGCTGCTGTGTTGGAAAAGATTATCAATAGCAAACATCACATATCCACCACATACTGGAATGTTTGTTGAAATTGTTGACCTTGGGTTGGGGAATATTTGTGTTTGCCAATATTAAATGACATTGAAGAGCACATTTCTGGTCATAATGCAGTGAAATCTTGGGTGTTGCTTGCTAGCAGGAGGGTGTGGGCGCAATGGATAAATGAGTCGATGGTGGCTTTACGCAAGTGTCATTTGTTTGCACTGTGGTCGCAGACAGGGGAACCTGCTCTAGACAGAGTCTCCAAAAGTCTACAATAATGTCACATACAAGTCACTAAATTTGTTTCTTATCGCTTTACGATGCCTTTACTGTTTCTCATTCACTGGGTGCATTGGATATGTCGTTAGATATAAAGCTGTGTTGTCGCTCGCATATCGAATGCCCAAGCTCTGCCCCCTGGTATTCATGGAAACCAAAGCTATATCCTGCACTTGCATGAGACAGCATCGTCCACCCACCCCACCCCCAATACAGAATGATTTTATTTTGACGCAACATTGTCAGTCGTGCTTTATTGAAACACTTGGGAACTGTTTTAAATTGTGAACAAGGTGCATAAATATTAAGTTAATATTGAGCTTTAAGGGGGCTTAAAAAATAATCATGTTGTTGGACAGTCGTCGTCCTCACTCTCTCAATCTTCAATAAAACCTCTCTCACGGGAGAATATTATGGTAGTGTCTTTGCAAAGAAGTAATGAATGAACATGTTTTCATTCTGAATACCAGCCTCTGAAAAGCCAAATCGATTTGTCACCATGCAGTGCCTGCCGCAGCTGAGATAAAAACCAGCACTGTATCAGTAAATGCTGCAATATTGTTTTTAAATATCTCACCATTGGATGAATTGAATTCTGTATTATTTCTCTGTAGATATTGTTGTGCATGTGCATGTGCATGTGAGGGTGCCTGTTTGTGTCTTTCTCCAGAACACAGCTCACAGATGCAAGCCAACTGCAGTTTAATTAGGAGCTTGAGCTCTCAACATGGGCCAAAATGTATCCCTCTTCAATTTCGATGAAGTTACTCCATTTTAGAAAAGAGTGTGCTCGGGCAATAAGACAGGGATGATGTTTCCCATGGCATCGGTTCATTTTGTTTTACCACATTCATACAATAGATTCTTGCAGAATACAGTATCTGGAATCCAGGGTCCTACAGGGCTGCCTCTAAAAATGGGGAAACATGATCCATTTTGCATAACGCACAGGTTAAGCTTCAACTTGGTTGATTATTAAACTATGAATTGTGTCAGTTTAAACTCTAGTAGAGCAGCCAGTCAGTAGTTTCTGTGTTGCTAATTGATGAAAAAGTTGTTCTGATTTCAAAAGAACTTCCCCATAAGAAATGATGTTGGCTGTTGGCTGAGAGCAGCCGCAATTAGCTTGCGAACTAGCAGGTGGGTGCGGCTGGCGCCTCTTTTTGTGGTATGGAAAGCCCCGCGACGACCCTGTGGGATATATTTCAGCCACCGAACTGCAGGTTTTCACTGCTCAAACATGTAGGGATGTGTCGGCATAAAAAAGATGCGAGCTGTAGTATTTGATTGACAAGTAAGAAGGGCGTGGTTTCTGTACATTAAACGGACATGTCCACAGCATTTGAGTGTAGGAACAAAAGCTTGATTTTTTTCAGGATTGCATATATATTTTTTCAACCATTCATATTTGGCAGCTTGGTTGACATTTTTATGTGGTGTGTCAAATTTAGAAACACTATTTATTTTTCACTTAATAGTTTTGGGGCTTTTTGTAAAGGTTCCCCTGAGGTTTGAGCCACTGGCTTTTGTGAATGCACTTGAATATAAACTTCAACTTGTGATTTTTCTTTCAGGTTCAACGCATGTCTTGTGTGTGTAGTTTTACTGCTCTTAGTTGCAATCATAATCTGAAATTAAAGTATCATTGCTATATTACATATATACATAGCTTGATAGCAGGTCTTGGCATGATGGTTTGGTTGGCATCTGGAGGTGACCCAAACCTGGATGTAGACTTTAAAGTAACATAAACATCGATAAATAGATGTGTGCTCACAAACATACACACATGCCCAGAGGCAAAGAGCTGCTGTTGATCCTCCTTTTGTTGCCATATGCTGACAAACAGACTGAGAAGATGGAGGACGTGAAACTTCAGGTTGGCAGAAGAATGCAAAGTTGCCCAGGCTCTGTATACTTTGTTCATACAATGTAACACTGTAGTCCGCATTTCTGTTGGCCTTTTGGATTTGCTTTGCATTCTTTTGATCCGAGATGCTTTTGTTTCACCACGTTATCAGGAGTTTTGTTTGCCAGTCGACTGTGCCTTCTTTGCCACGTTGTTATGTTAGTCAATCAGCTCGCTCCATCTGCGTGTGTTCTTTTTTGCTCACTTGTCTTTCATTCATTGTCCTCTTCACATGTCATCATTGTCATCTCGTTGCCTCTCGAAACACTCATTGGTGTATTGGTCCATTGGAGATATTGCCCCCCCTGGTGGAGTCACACTGTTTTCCAGAGCCCTCAGAAATCTGACCTGTAGTCATACTTATTTCTATTTGTTTATTTATTGATGTACAATTGGGCTCATAAATTTACATAGTCTACCCTAGGGGTATGTAAATTTATGAGCTCAACTGTATGCATGTATTTATTTATTGTAAACTTGGGTTATATTCGGCCCACAAAAGTAAAGTTGTCTGATTCAGAATATATAAATAAATAATTGTTTCAATGTTGCTGAAAGCATGAACACATTCAGATGAAGTGAGTGTGTACTATTTATTACTACACTGTTTCATTGAATATAAATTCAACACTCTTTTATTACTGAAACTTCATCATGTAAAATAAATCTCCTGTATGGACTCCAGCGAGCAAGTCTGTTACACTTCCGCCGTGTACACAGCGCGCCTTAACTGAGCTCAATTTAAAGGGAATGAGAGGAGCCACTTCAACTGGCTGTGAATCAAGTTGGCTGTGTTCACTCCCACAATGGCGCAAACACCTGTTTGGAGCTGCTCCCATCTACGATAATATCAAAACAAAGAAAATTCCTCCCAAATGTTCAGTTGCACTGCACTTTGCGCTAGACTTGAAAATAGGGCCCAAATTGTTCATCGAGAATGATGATACTTTGGCAGGATGTGTTCAAATAATGTGCAATGAAGATGCAGATGGCATACTACATGATTTACACATGGATTGGTGATTAATGAGTGGAAAGGATGATCGAGACAATTGTTGGGAAAAAGGTGAGCGAGATGAATTCAGGTTCATTTAATTTTGCTCACAATTCCTGACGGATGTTCACTGAGGTTCTTCTGCATTTCATAGGAAGCAATCAATGGATATAAGGTTTGGTTCACTGGTTTTAGAAAAACAACAAATAGTTTTCATTCCTCAATTTCAAATTACCAATAAATCTCACAATTCAGAGTAAAATCATGAGAATCAGTTTAGATTAAGATTTATTAAATGTTATCATGGCGAGAAGAATGCTAGAAAAAAAGCAAGGAACAGTTTAGGTTCCCAAGAAACTTTTAATGATATAGGGTGTAAATACAAACACCTTCTAAGGCAAAGTAAGTAACACATAGTTCAGAAGCAATTTTCCAACCTAACTGAGGCCGAAAAAGAATCTATTCAACAACAATTACAGTAATTAGGAAGCCTGCGACAGTGCTCCGTGCAACACACTCTCCACTAAAGGTTTACCCAGCTTGGAAAGCATAAAAAAAGGGATTTTATTCTATCTAACCTTTCATTGAAAAAAAATAAAAATAAAAAGTAATTGTAGCGGTGGTGTCTAAAATATAGAATAGTATCAAATGTAAAAAACAAAATGAAGCATGTTGTTCTCAGATACAAGGTGTTAGGATGTCAGGTCATTACATAGACAAGTAAAGAAAATATGGACTGCAGTTTGCAGCTCTAACAGATTTCTACAAGATGTTGGAATTTGTGCTCTGTTAATTTTAACATTTGTAAGGCTAGTGCCAAGAACTGTTTTCCAATCTCTGTTCTGCATTAAAGCAGAGTCATGCTGGAACAGAAAATGATCTTCCCAAAACTTTGCCCACACAGCTGATAGCCTGATTTGCCCAAACTGTCTTCATTAAGGTAGAATACCGGTACTTGAATTATAGGAAACTTAAGAGGTCTAGCCCAACCCCTGAGTCATTAATTAAAGGTGTGTCTCAATACCTTTGCTCATAAAGAGTACAACTCGGGGGTGTTACTCAGAATGGAACTGTTGGAGCATCTGCCATGTCGAGACAACTGTTGGCGAGCAACAGTGTGTCCTTAAAAGAGAAGGTTGACATCGATGTCATCTGTGGAGGGATAAAATCATTTGCAGCAATGGTTTGAAAATTACAAATAACATGCATTAAGTCAGAAGTAGACAATCCAAACAATAAATAAATTACAATTAATCAGTATGGAGTGCTAAATAACGGATCCAAAATGTGTTTTTGTTAAAGTTGATATATTGTTTATAATGACCTCGTTTACAAATTTCAGATTGAACATGGCGTGTGTTGTGTGATCTTACTGCTCTTGATGCCAAAACAGGAAGTCCACTCTGTAAGGGACACATGCTTGTCCTTGTCGGCATCACACTCTTGAAAGAAGCGAGAGGTACAGTGCTCCATAGGTACCAGAGGGACCCTGAGTGGAGCCAGTTCTGAATGGGACAGCACTCTGCACGGGAGAGAGTAACATCAACTCTTTAGAGGGGGGCGGGGGGCACTACGGTGTAGTTCATCCATCCATCCATTTGCTATATTGCTTGACTTCATTTGGGTTGCAGGTGGGCTGAAGTCTATCCCAAATGACTTCCGGCGAGAGGAGGGATACACCCAGGACTGGTTGCAAGTCAATCAAGATAAACAATAATTCACATCCACCCCGGCGTGCATGGTGAGAACATGCAAACTTCACATGAAGGTCAGAGCAGAGATTCAAAGATCCTCAAAGCGGTTAGCCAGATTCAAAATTCAGTAATGTCATATCCATTTGTTGTACTTCACTTCGTCGGTGAGAATAGCAATTGATTATACAGCCCCTCAAAACGTACTTCAGCTTACTTACTCCTCCTGAAATGTTACCTAAAACCTATTGATATTGAAAAGTAATGGAGTAAATGGTTTCCATATCTGTGTTGAATGTCCTAAATTACATGCTACACGCAGGATGGTGCTATAGCTACACTGATATCCAACAATAGCTGTGATGGGCATAAACAATCAAATTAAACAAATAACCTGACAACGCTCCCATTGTGGCCATGCTCAGTTGTCAGTGTGACTCGTGCGGTAAAACTGACCTGTCAGAGGGGTGCTGGTCCAGCTGAGCAAATTGCCAGTGCACTGGGTAGATGTACATGTTGTAGTTCTTCTCAAAGTCGTGAGCCAGTAGCTCGTCAGAGTGATTACCAGCATGAAGACGTCTTTCACTCTCAAAGATTTTCTTCACCTATAAAACACAGTCCAAACAACTTCATAGCCGTGGTAACTTATTGTCGATAGAAAGAGAACTTAAGAGGGATAGAAGATGCATCATTGTTAAAATTTGTGAATGTTCCATATTATTTGGCGCACTAAACACACTCTGAATCGTTGCTTGGAGGTGAGGTAGCCAGCGGACATGGAGTCGTGTTCATAAAGCTGCAGCAGCACATTTTTTAGCCAGTCTCTCATTCGCAGCGGGAACTGGACTAGCTCGGTGTCCACACATGGAGGTATCACTAAGCAAGACAGAAGAAGAGAGCTCAAGGTCATATTCATTTGTGACGCAGCTGTATTTAAGCAAAATGTTCATGCGCGCTCACATTTGCACGGCCCTGTGTAGTCCAGATGAAGTCTGTGCCCCTTTTTGGTGCCTTCCAGATTGCATTTCGTGGCGAAGAGTTCACACGAAGTGCTGTATGTCTTGTTGTCTGTCCCACAAACCTTCAGAAATTAAATGGCAATGAGCAATGTCGGCGGTTGTCTGATTATGAAGATGAAGGTGTTATTTCGTTGGCTGTTTGTTTGAGTGTGGAAGGGTGACGGGGAACACATGTCATTGAAGTACTGATGGGAATATAAATGCATTAATTTAACTGATTTTCTCATTAGGCAACATAGCATGGTAGGGCTTAGCGCTTCTGCCTCACAGTTGAGAAGGTTCAAATCTCAACTCAGGCCTTTCTGCAGTGTTTCCTCAATGATCAAAAACATGCATGCAAAAAGTACTCAATTGTCCATGCTGGAGTTGTGAATGTGAGTGTGAATGAATGGAACCATTTTTTTTTTTACTGGCTTTTAATTTTTTAAACTATTTATCCATCAATTTGTTGTGTATTATGTGATAAGGTGATTTTTGTACGGGTCATTATGGCCTTCCCTGGCACACAATAACTATGATGCGGCCCGTGCCCAAAAAAAAAAAAAGAGTTTGTCACATCTGACATTTGCTATAGAAATGGATGGACAGATTTTCTCAGTAGCCACTTTGGGTAAAATTAACATCCCCCAAAAGATTGCTATTTTTGGCCTCCTCATATCGGAGCCTACGTATACTGTCGCCTGAATAAATTGCTGCTCACATGGTTGGGCAAACAAACAAAGACAAATATTGGTAATGCGTTGTGATTCAGACTTACGTGATCAAACTCATTCAAACTGGGGGGGCATTCTGTGGATTCCTGGCAGACACAACTTGGCTTATTATCTTGATCAAGTTTGCACATTTTTCCACGCTTGCAGCGGAAGTCATCGCATGGATCTGAAACATAAAACAATGTGATTGCTAGAAAAACCAGTGAGCTGTCACGAAAGCACACCATCCTCTGCATTCCATCTGCCTTCAAGCTCGTACAGTGACTAAATTCAACCTGATCTCTCCGCATTCACTCCTAAAGCTGGTGGAGCTGTGTTTTGCTTGCAGCCATGAAGCAAGAATGGCTCTGCTCATGCTGAAGTTTTGGTTCAATGTGCCATTCAGCAGATTGCGAGACTGTTGGTGGAGTGATTGAGTTAATGTAGAGAATGCTGCGGTTTTAGGCAGACACCAACCAGGAGGGGCTTCTGGGGGCGAAGAGGACCTGGCACTCGGGTAGAGATCCACTTTGGCCCTTATCTGCACTGGGTTGACACCTACTAAAGGGCCCTGTAGGATGTAACACAGGCAAACATTCAAATGCATGCAAACAATTTAGAGGTTTAATCTGCTTCGAATTAAATCCGATTCAGTGTAGTCAAGGTAAACAATTTTCTTTTAGTCCAGGAGATCATTGAAGGGCACATGTAGTAACTTTTTGTTCCACTTGAGGGCAGCAGTAAAAGGTATACTATACTGTAAAACACGCAACAAACCAGAATGTCAAGGGGCCCCTTTGCTGCCTTATCTGCTGAGCCCCATAAAAAAACAACCTTGAAATAGATAGAATGAATTTATGGAATCTATACTGTTGTGTATTTTATATTCTCTTTGTGTATTTATTATTTACTTGAATAACTTCAATTTTTCTAAAATGCCACTTCATTGTTTCAATGTTGTTTAAACTGTTCAAATGATATATTTTTTAAACATGTGTTCCCGCTTTAGCCAGTGCCACTCTTGTGGCAATTTAACAACCACGTGTTCACATGGATGAAGTGCATTGTAATCAGCAAACTTTCTCCATCTGCGAAAGGCAGCACGAAAACATTTTATTCAGTTCTGTGCCATAACTATGTGGATTAAGCATTTTCACTGAAATGATTATATGACTACTAAGAGTAAAATAATTCGAACCTAGAGGCCAAAGACATGATCCAGAAGGTTTAAATTAATATCCATGGAATATTTTCTCATTTATTATGATCTTAATAATTCTTCAAGCGAATATTCAAACACACACGCTGCTGGATATTTTGTGCAGTACTATTGGTGGTATTCTTACCACATTTTTGAGAATCACTGGTATAATGGTTACAAATGTGTTACTTAACATGTTGCCTTGGAAGTCAAAGTTTTGTGATGGCGACATTTTGAGTCCAGCAAATGAATTCATTCACTTGACATTGCTTACAATATTTTGGAAGTTTTGACACGAGGGCATCGCAGAAGTGATTGTGTTCAACTTTGGAAGCTACACTATGTGTGCCCTACCCATTGTCCTGCTCTTCTCCTTTTTGCCTTCTGAACTGTGCTGTTATTGGGTCCTCCTCCCATCTCTTGAGGCGCTTTGTGGCTTAGTTCCTGATCATTTTGTTTTTCCTCCTTTTGTGGCGAGTGCTTCCTTGTTCTTTGCTGCTTCTTTGGTCTCTGTGTCTTTCCACTGGCATTGTCCCCACTCTCAACGTTAGTTTTCACCTCGTCCTTTCCAGCCAGCTGTGTCTGTGAGTCTTTGGGCTTGTTGTTTTGAATTTCATCCTTACTTGACCCTCCTTGATGTTCTGTTCCTTTACTGTTTTGCATCACTTGGACATCTACGGCTCCACCAGCATATGTCTCCTCTTTAGTAGCCGATGTAGAAATAGACTTGATGTCATCTTTGGCTGGAATTAGCCTTAGAGGTGGCACTATTGCACTATCACCAGCATAGTCAAGAGTGGACAGTATCTTGGACTCTGTGCTGTCTTCAGATTCTTCCGAAAATGCAACATTTTCTTCTCCTAAGGATTCATCCCCATTTTTCTGGGTTTTCATCTCCACTTCCGACTCTTTGCTTTCTTTCACAAACATTTCGCCACTTCCCACACTCTCATTTTTGACCCGCTCATCTTGCATCATTAACAATTTCTTCTCCTGCACTTCTTCTGTTAGTCTGAACTTCTCTTCATCAACGCCTGTGTCCACCTCTTCACCCATCTCTTGTTTTTCTGCTTCTTCCTCTTCTGCTTCTTCCTTTTTCAGAAGGTCCACCAGATCGTCCTCACTCAGGAGGACGGCCTCGCTTTCATCCTTCGTCATTTCAAATGCGCCGCTCTTTTTCTCAACGGTAGCGTTGTCTTCCGCGCTCGCTTCCCCTTCTTCCTGCTCCTGGTTACTGGCTTCAACAGCCACTAAAGTGGGCAGGACTGGTGCCTGGTTGGACTCCTCAATGGCAATGTCCTGAATTGAGGGAGGGGAAAAAAGCCATTTTAAATGATGTTTTCAACAAAACAATTCTGGAGAAGTTGGCTTTACCTTTTCGTTGGCCCTGTGGGAAGTTCTCTGCTTTCCATGACGATTATTTTCTACCTGTATAGCATTTGAAATGTGAATCATTGTGCCCGTGTATTTTGCAACTTCATTAAATCGTCTGAAATAATTACTTATGCACTCACAGATAAAGGGAATGCTGCAGCCAGGAGGCAAAGAAATACTACGCAGGCCCTCATACCTGGAAAGATAAACCAAAACAAAAAAGAAAATACACATGTCAATTTTCCATCAATCACCCCTGACAAAAAGAGAATCAAAATGCTTTAAAAGACAAATCCAACCAATAAACCGTATAGACAGACTCCATAACTGCCACAAATATTTTGACTTCCACACATTTGATTTGTGTGCAAAGCCGTCCCCCATCATCATGGTAGCGAGCCTGTGCTTCACCTCAAGTCCCTTTCGTAGCTAAAGTAAACAAGACGCAGCTACCAGACTGGAAAAAAGTAGACTAAGTCCACAGTCGCTTTTTGTTGTTGTTGCAGAGCAGAAGCAAAGCAGACGATGGCGGGTCTGTTCATGGGAACAAAAGAATCTGGTCTGGTCCAGTTAACCCAAGCAGATCAAGTCAAAGCACGACTATGAAGTGTGCAAATATTCGATCCGAATACGTGATTTGAATATTATGTCTATACAGATGGAGGAACTCTTATTCCAATACTTGTAGGTTTGCAATACTTGTAATCTATACTGAGTGCATGCACCTTGTTATTTATAGCTTTGACAATTGTGTTAAATTTTTTTATTCGTACCGTAAAAGTGAATATCCTTTCCTTGAAAATATGTTTTAAACTTTGTAATCTTGTCATCCCATTTCTTCTTTTATTTATTTATTTTTTTAAATGAAAGGGGGTTGAAGCGTGGGTACACCTTTCTGCTCAAGAGCTACATTACATTTTCAAAATAGGCAGATGGGCCTGTTCTTGAATAAAATGAATGTTTTATCCTTCCAGCTATAAAACTATTCAGGAGACAATTTAGATTGGTCAATAATTTTCAACAAAAAAATGTTATGTTATTTCCCCAAAAACACTTATTTAAAAAAAATCAACCTTAACTGTATCTGTGAAATAGTTCTTACCCAAATTTTCATTATTTAAAAAATACAAATGAGCCACCGATTCAAAATCATTTAAAATGAACAAATGTGATCTAGTTAACGGATTTTAGGATGAAACGGCTTCATTGACACAACAAATATGACGGGAATCTTGATCATAGTACAGATTAAAGAACAAAGCGAGCCGTATCCCTCCCACAGCCGTACTTTACCAATCCCTAGTCTAGACAGACAGTGTAATTTAGAGCTATCATTTGTGGCATGATGACATTGACAGAATCTTTAAAACTGATTGACTCTGGTGAGAAATGCAAATTCTTCAAGCTGCAATTACAGGAAAGTGTTTGTCTGAGAGAACGTCTGTCACATTGATATATGGGCTACATAAATGGCATGAACTATGTACTGGTGAGGAGGGGTCTTCATTATGTGACTACTGACTAGCACATGCTTGACTCTTTGTCAGACACCGCATATATCAACATGCACATTTTCACAGTGAGTCTCGGCAATCTGACTTGTAGTTTACATAACAGCAGTATTCATTCCCTATTGGTGATACACAGAAATCCCAAACTATCAGACTAAAAAAATAGTCAACCTCAGCTAAAAGACGCCACAGTACAAGCATACCAGCAACTGCTACAACACATGTGAGCAAATTGGCGAGCGTGACAAATTTTTGATGTGAGTACAAAACATTGATGCGTGGTGAAATAATACCTGAAATTTGCTGGAAGAAGAATGGGAATCCTGCACAGGCATTAGCGTGTGCCTCCGCTCAACCTGGGAAGAAGTCCTTTTGTATCCCAATCGGGGATCTTACTCTACAAACACCATACACACACACACACACACACACACACACACACACACACACACACACACACACACACACACACACACACACACACACCGGATGGGTCTGTCGCACCAACACACTGATAACAAATGGTTTGGGGCTCACAAGAAAGAGAGACCAAACTCCTGTGCAGCATCCATTTAATTTCCTATCTTTACATATTTGAATCACTTTGAGCGAGAGATGGGGTACAAAAGAAAAACAAACAACCTTTCACACTCACATTCTCCTCCCAAACAAAACTCCACATTGGAAGTCTCAAGCTAGGATTTGAAACCGTGACATCTTGACTGCATGCGTTGGACGGAAAAGTGAAAGTGCGCATTACTCTGCTGCAAGGCTCACCTTTCTGTGGCAAGTAAATAGTGGTTACGCAAGTTAAGATTCAAGAGACACGATAAACATTGATCATAAAAGAAATAGAATAAAAAACAAAGTCAGCCTAGCCAAAGTAACTCAGTGACCATGCTGAGAATTCATCCCAACTCTTTCACGACATGGCAGTGTGGTGGGAAAGTAGTTGGTTCAATTCTAGCTTTCCAACGGCTCTTAACACCTGACTCTTTGGCCTTTCTAGTGAAATGCTCTATCCACGCCTCTGTGGATTTTCTCTGGGTGCCCCAGTCTACTCCCACATTCCAAAAACATGAAAATTCATTTCCGGCCAGTTCCCTTGACCAAGATGCTGACACAAGGTCTGGATCTGGTTCCCCATTCAGTTCGCAGCCACCGCCTGCTCTTTAAGAATGGGTTGAGTGCAGAGAACACATTTGACTGAACAGAGTAAATGACAAATAAACTGTAGTACCGTAATCACAAAATGTCCGAACGCGAAACCAAAATGGATCATACCTGTGCAAGGCAGAAATGCACATTCATCCTGCTCAGAAAAGTAGACCTCTAGGATTGCCCCAAAACATCAAGTTCAGCAGCCATGAGCCTGTTCAAATGATCAGAAACAATATACGGGTGAAAATGCGCTTTGATGGATGACTTCTGCTCATATTTAGTCTAGTGAAACCTCCGCCGTGGTCTTTTGTGTTTCTCAACAATGTTTGATTAAAATGGAGCAATGATGTGTGTCTTCCGCCATATTTAGTCTAGCCTGTATGACATTTTCATGCCCGCAGTAAACCAGGTGCGTCCTTGGAGCCATCTGTTAGCCTTGATACACTGCTTACTGGAGACCTTGTGGAGAAGGGTTGATACAAGCTTAGAATCGGTTTAGGAGACACTGAAGTCTCGAGGTCGCACTATAGTCTCGACACTGCCCTTCTGATGAAATAAATATGTTGTGTGTCCTTTGTATGGGTGCACTCGTGATCTAGCAGCCATTGTCTGTAAATCATTGGTGCCCAGAATATTCTGCAAATAATGCGTCGAAGAGACTGTTTATCACCTCCAGCCTGTATTTGGATAACCAACATTCTCATCATCCGAAATTAACGAACACGCGGCGGAAGACAAAGGCCACCTTCCTCCAACAGCTTCAACTGAGGTCAAATGTGTCCTTTCGTTCCCCAACATGATCGTTCTAAAACCAATTGAAGTGACCGAAAAACGCACGTCACTTAAAACATGATGTGCTACTTGCTAGGTCAATTTGAGGTCCGTGTGCAGAGATTCAAATTCTTCGCAGAACATTTGCTCAAGAAAAGGTCATCACCGACCATGGCTTCAAAACACAAAGTTCAAGTTCTCAACCTCAGTCTACTTCAAGAACAGTAGTGTATTAAAATAAGAGTGGAAGGATAAACATTTGGAGTGTGTACTTGAGGGACAATGTTTGTATGAACACTGGTTACTTCACTTTTTTTAATCCGCTTCCTCGTATACTCTTCCATATTCAAGGAATGTATTCAACTCTCTCAATGCAACCGACTGTGACGCTTTTGCACCCAGGATGTTTGCAGTATCTGAGGTCATGTGACGTTAAATTGCTTGGTTTTTTTTTTTTAATGTTCAGAACTCGTTCCTGCCTAATACATGACTTGCTTTATATCGATGCAGTAGTTGGAATTCCACTGTTCTGCAGATTTGTAATTCTTCTCTCTGATCCAACGGGTGATAGAGAAAATCAAGTGTGTGGCAAATGTTCACTTGTATCAAGTTATTTCCCTTACGTAAATTCACAGTATCCTTGACTGCGGAGGGCAACGCATCACACGACTTCACATAACCACACGGCGAACACGCAGACATAGTAAACCGCTTGTCTGCGTGCCACAACAAGCATCAATCAACCTGGGCTCACTCCGCCCCTTTCTAAAGCAGGACACCGAGTGGCGGCTGTGGTTTGCAAAGCGCTCCAGACTTCAGTGAACATCCCCAGCCTAATTACATGTTTCTTGTACATAGCCAAACTCCAAGGAGGTTTTAAACAAGGAATTATTTCGTTTTATTTAAAGACGGACCATATATGGACAGCCAGGAAACGTTTACAAGCCTCAGGCAGGAAGCGTCAACCTCTTTATTTAGGTATCCTACTGTACATATCTTTTTTTTCCACAGACAAATTCCATAGTTCCAAAAACAGGGTTTGGTTACATCGTAGCAAACCTATATCGTTTTCACAATGGGTTTCTCAATGCGCGCCCACAATGGGTTACATAATAAAATTACGATTTAGTCTCATGTTTAATTCTTTAAACATCAATCAACAATCCATTCAACTTTAACCCTTTCATGCACCCTATAAGCTGACAACTTGATAAGCTGTCTGTCACGTTGCGAGGTGGTGGTGGACCCCAAAAAGCAGGCAAGAGGGAGGAGCAGTGTGTACTTGACAAATTGTATTCAAACATTTTAGTTTTCTGAGAAAACTAAATCCAAAACAAACAAAGTCCAAAGTATCAAACAAAAATCATGACTGAAGCTAAAACATAACAGTGACCGAAACATGACTGAAACAAACTTGACAGAAGCAAACGATGACCCGACAATGAGTGGCCGGGCGGGAGTCCTTTTATACGACTAATTACATAACGACCAACAGGTGTGCAGCTACAGGGGGAGCCCTACAGTGCCACCTGTTGGTCACAAACAGAATCATGACAGTGTCCACTGCAGTATCCGCTGTCCCTGAAAGGGTTAAAAAAATTTTAAAAATAATGATCGGTGTCTTTGCGTTATCTAGAAAAGCACTACATTAAAATGAGCGACATGATCACGGCCATTTTGATGTTGCCCACATCTTCAGAATGAGTCCCCTTCATGACCATCTTCAGCCTGGGAGAGAGGGGAAAAAAAAATCACTTTGCGCCAAATCGGTTGAATAGGGTGATGCTCTTCTTGGCCAGGAGCTGTCGGATGCTCAGGGCATTGCAAGCAGGCGTGTTGTTATTGTGAAACCATGATTTGTCTTGTAACAACTTTCAGTCCTCGAGTAATTACCTTTATTCAAACAAATGCTTGAGGATTATTTTCTGCCTTGGGTACCTGTTTATTTGGTGTCCTCTGTCAGGAAGACAAGTCATACAACAATTCTTCACGCCATGCATGACGGTAACATGCCACCAACATGGTGAGGAGGGCAACTTCGAAATAAAATCTTAGTAAATACAGTATTGCACGGATGTCAGTGCCTTGATGCACTCATATTTTGAAGTTTGGGGTGACGTGACGGCTGACTTGACTCATCTTCCCGAGTGGAAGTTGGATCGTTGCAGCCCAGTCAAAGTTTAATTTGCCATTACAAACTGTTGCCGCCAACATCAACACAAAAATCAACCAGAAATCATGTTCAGTACCGACAGTTGTGCTCATTAGTTTACATACCACCGGGCAGGGTTGTCCACACCCGATCCTACAAGGCTGCTGTCCCGCATGTTTTACATGTTTCCCTCAAATGATCAGAATCGTTATCAGGCTCCTTCAGAGCTTGGTGATAAGCTGATCATTTGAATCTGGAGCATTGGATGAAGGAGATATGTAAAACAGGCAGGACAGCCGCCCTCGAGAAGCAGAGCGAGACATGAGCCCAACTGTATCTATCACCATTCACCACTAGTTGGCTGACATATAACTGTATTTAAGGATGCTAAATAATTAATTACGCTTACATTGTAGAATGCGAGACTATGGGCTAGCTGCTAGCTAGTGAGTGAGTGAGCTAGTAAGCAAGTGCCCCATGTAGTCTGGCAAATGCCGTCGGACTTCATTTCAAAGGCAGTAAAAGAGGTAAATATGATAAGCGATTTGGATATTGGATGGATGGATGGACTCTCCACACTGTGATGCTGACAGCCTGACATGGTTGCAGTTCCTACTGATCTTTTTTTTTTTTTAAATCAGGCTTACCCAAATGTGCTACTTTTGCCGGCAAAATCGCTACTGTGGTTCGGATTGTGGATCATTTTCCCAGCATATCACTTCTTAATGTTTCTAGAAAAGAAAATACAATTTGCTGATATACACAGTTTACATTGAGGGGGAAAATGTCGAAATATTTGGTAGCTGCAGTTCTAATTTCCATTGTTATTATTTTAGCAATTTAAGAAATGAAGGTTAATTAAACATTTTTTATGAAGCCGTAAGGGACGAAATTTGTAGGCTGGGCTGTAGCCTGCGGATAGAGCAAAATAAAATACACAGTGATGTAACAAAAATGTATTTATAATATTGAAGAGTAAGTAAAAAGGAATTAGACTGTCTGCTGGACTTCATCATCATAGACAAGATGGCAGTTTTTGGTTAAAGTGGTGAAAATGTAAGTTAACAGGAAACAAACATAACCTCGCCTATGCCATGCTTCCGCTCCGAGTAGGTGAGGTTCTTATTTTCTCTCCAAAGGAAAAACAAGCCCAATAGTTTGCTCATATTTCACATTTGACAAGGGAGGGGGCAGAGTATGATTAAAATTTAAGTGCGCATCTGGAGCATAGAGTCTGAATAGAATTCAAGTCTCTATCTATCTTGCTCTTGGACTCTAGTTACAGTGTCTGTAATTTTTGGTTTTGGACTTGTAAAAATGTACTTGACGACATCATGTTATTTCATACTTTATGACACTTGGTTTGAAGTGTAAGAATTGGATTGTGCTTCAAGGAAAGTGTGTGTGTGTGTGCGTGTGTGTGTGTGTGCGTGTGTGTGTGTGTGTGTGTGTGTGTGTGTGTGTGTGTGTGTGTGTGTGTGTGTGTGTGTGTGTGTGTGCGCGCGTGTGCGGGTGTGCGCACGCGCGTGTTTGTGGTGTCTGTCTGTGGTTTGTGTGTGCACTCATCATCATCCATCCCGCCAAAATGTGTTTTGAGTTGGCTCTCTGGCACAAATACACCTTGGCGTGTCCACAGAGGAGAAATCCGGAAGGAAGTGATGTAACTGAAACATCATTTAGTTCGCATATATACAGCCGCTGTTGGGGTTTCCTCCAGCTTGTCCCAACTACCAGCTTCCAGCTCAGAATAGGCTTCTCCTGCTCGCTGTCACACATAAGCCGAAGCATTGACAGCTTCTCACTTGGCGTCTGACTGATAAAAGATTATCCATCAAGCTTTGATCGCTTCTACTCAGGTAAGATTGGATATTGACTTTGTATATTTTCAGTCAGTGAAATGTATCTGCATTTTTCTTGACATTGAATTAGCTTAACAACGTGGAAGTTTCTATTTATTATGTAGTTGCAATTTGCATGCAATCATCTGCTTTGTTTATTTTTAGCCTGAGTTATCGCTCTCTAACAATCATAAAAATGTCATCTAATGATAATGATGATACAGTACTCACTCACTGCTTTCTTATTCTGTTGAGTATGATCCATCTTAATGCGGTTTATACACGTGTCTTGCAGGATGAGGGTCATCGGACTAACATTTTGCCTTATTGGGGCGATATTTGCCAAACCTGTAAGTACATATTTTGGGAAAATAAGTACAATGGTTAGTTTCAAGTCAGTTGTCAACTTGCTATTATTTTTGAACAAAAATAATGAAGTCAGTGCTTACCTGTTTTAAATATGACGTGTTAAACGTGGGGCTATATGTTAAATGGGTCTCAAGGACAGGATAAACGATTGTCATGTTATTGCTTTTTCTGGCAGATTTCATTTAATGGCGTGGCGGAGTCAAGTGAATCAAGTGAATCGGTAAGTACTTTTCGCTTTTTGTTTGTTTTTTTTTAATTCTTTTAACGCTGGAAACGCAGCATCTCGTTAGATTAATGGTGTGGTGATTATATTGTCTGCACTGTGCATTCTTACAACCACGTCTGCAGCTTATAGCAAGAGATGTTCACAGAATGTAGCAGAGTTGATGAAGAGTAGCATTCAATATCTCACTCTCTCCCTGTTCTTTCAGTCTCAAAATGGAGGCTCATATGTTCCACAATCCTATCAACATTCCACCTACCATCAGCAGGTAATTTACTTGACTTAAATATGATTTTCAGTTATTTGCTGGGATCATTGAGAAAATCTTCTTTTTTGGGGGGGAGGGGTGTTCAGATATCTGGAAAAAAAACAAACTCGCATTGTGTGTCTACCTGAGAAGAGCACAACAGAAATTGTTCATGTTGAAGAGTATCATTTAAGGTCCCTCTCTTTCTGTCTTAATTTCGCCCGGTCGCAGAATGGAGGTTCATATGATCCACAATCATATCAACATAACCCCTACCAGTACCATCAGCAGGTAGATTAATGAATATCTTTTGAAATGAGGATTTTCTTCTTTTGAAGGCACTATTTTGAGGTTTCCTCTTCTTTTTGGTTTCAGAGCTCTGAAGAAAATCGCCAACATCAACAAGTGAGTGTTTTTTGGGGTATTCTTACAGTCGTGAACCTTCCACGAATGCACCAGATGCTTGAAGAGTTTCATGAAATGTCCCTTTTAATTTCTTTTAGTCTCAAACTCAAGGTGCCTATGATCCACAATCCGATCAACATTACCCCTACCAGTACCACCAGCAGGTAATTTACTCAAAATATACTCCGAGTGTTTCTCTTTAGAGCTGCCAGTACTGAGCCTTGAACGGTGGCAATCTTCAAGAGTGTAATTAACTGTTTCAGTCTCTGTTCATTTTTTGCAGTCTCAAACTGGAGGCTCGTATGATCAACAGTCTTATCAGCAGTACCTGTACCAGTACTACCAGCAGGTAACATACAAATTACTCAGTAATGATTTTCTGCTATTGAGGATACAATTTTGAGATGTTTAATCACTTTTTTTTAATATGTCAATAATGATGTCGATTATAAAGAGTTTCATCAATTGCCTCTTTGTTTTTTCTTACAGGCTCAGAGTGGAGGTTCCCATGATCCACAATCCAATCAATATTACATTCAACAGTACCAACAGGTGATTAACTTCAATAGGACTTATTGGACTTCAGGCATAATTTTGAGTTCCATTGTTTTCACTTCTTGAGGTTATTTAGAGATTAAAAGATTACGCTCGTGTTGTTTTCTTTTGTGATTCCGCTTAAGCCAAACGTCAAATGTTAGTTTTAAGACTTTTGTAACGTCAACTGTTGTTTTTATATTGCTCAGCACTCACAATTAGAATCCCTGGAAAATTAATTATAGAGACATTCTACAATGTGACTGAAGTTGACTTTGCGTTGAATCGATGGTGCATTACAGGTTTTTTAACAGTTTTTTAAACGATTTTCTTATAAAATCCTATACATCCAAAAGTGTCTTCTAGTAAAATAAATTCCATGCAGCAGTGGTAATAAGAAGAACATCTAAATGCTGTGTTAACAAAATACTGGAGATTCAGGCAAAAAGTAATTTGTGTTTTCTTGCTGCGCTGTCATGATGCAGGTTTATTTATGGAGCTAATCCATCTTGCAGACAGCACATTGGTCAACTAATTAGCAAGTCTGCCTCACATTTTTGAGGTTCAGGGTTGAAATCACAGAGCCGGCCTTCCTGTGGGCGTGTGCACGTTTCCCCGTGTGTACATGAGTATTCTATCGAGTATTTTCTGGCTTCCTATTCCAAAAATGTGTATATTTGGTGCATTGAAGACTCTACATTGTCTTTAGGTTTGAATGTGAGTTTGAATAGTTGTTTGGCCTGCTTAGAAAGGCGTCCACAAACAAAATGTATTATTATTATTATTATTATTATTATTATTATTATTATTATTATTATTATCATTATTATTATTATGAGGGGTGTTCAGATATCTGGAAAAAAAACAAACTCGCATTGTGTGTCTACCTGAGAAGAGCACAACAGAAATTGTTCATGTTGAAGAGTATCATTTAAGGTCCCTCTCTTTCTGTCTTAATTTCGCCCGGTCGCAGAATGGAGGTTCATATGATCCACAATCATATCAACATAACCCCTACCAGTACCATCAGCAGGTAGATTAATGAATATCTTTTGAAATGAGGATTTTCTTCTTTTGAAGGCACTATTTTGAGGTTTCCTCTTCTTTTTGGTTTCAGAGCTCTGAAGAAAATCGCCAACATCAACAAGTGAGTGTTTTTTGGGGTATTCTTACAGTCGTGAACCTTCCACGAATGCACCAGATGCTTGAAGAGTTTCATGAAATGTCCCTTTTAATTTCTTTTAGTCTCAAACTCAAGGTGCCTATGATCCACAATCCGATCAACATTACCCCTACCAGTACCACCAGCAGGTAATTTACTCAAAATATACTCCGAGTGTTTCTCTTTAGAGCTGCCAGTACTGAGCCTTGAACGGTGGCAATCTTCAAGAGTGTAATTAACTGTTTCAGTCTCTGTTCATTTTTTGCAGTCTCAAACTGGAGGCTCGTATGATCAACAGTCTTATCAGCAGTACCTGTACCAGTACTACCAGCAGGTAACATACAAATTACTCAGTAATGATTTTCTGCTATTGAGGATACAATTTTGAGATGTTTAATCACTTTTTTTTAATATGTCAATAATGATGTCGATTATAAAGAGTTTCATCAATTGCCTCTTTGTTTTTTCTTACAGGCTCAGAGTGGAGGTTCCCATGATCCACAATCCAATCAATATTACATTCAACAGTACCAACAGGTGATTAACTTCAATAGGACTTATTGGACTTCAGGCATAATTTTGAGTTCCATTGTTTTCACTTCTTGAGGTTATTTAGAGATTAAAAGATTACGCTCGTGTTGTTTTCTTTTGTGATTCCGCTTAAGCCAAACGTCAAATGTTAGTTTTAAGACTTTTGTAACGTCAACTGTTGTTTTTATATTGCTCAGCACTCACAATTAGAATCCCTGGAAAATTAATTATAGAGACATTCTACAATGTGACTGAAGTTGACTTTGCGTTGAATCGATGGTGCATTACAGGTTTTTTAACAGTTTTTTAAACGATTTTCTTATAAAATCCTATACATCCAAAAGTGTCTTCTAGTAAAATAAATTCCATGCAGCAGTGGTAATAAGAAGAACATCTAAATGCTGTGTTAACAAAATACTGGAGATTCAGGCAAAAAGTAATTTGTGTTTTCTTGCTGCGCTGTCATGATGCAGGTTTATTTATGGAGCTAATCCATCTTGCAGACAGCACATTGGTCAACTAATTAGCAAGTCTGCCTCACATTTTTGAGGTTCAGGGTTGAAATCACAGAGCCGGCCTTCCTGTGGGCGTGTGCACGTTTCCCCGTGTGTACATGAGTATTCTATCGAGTATTTTCTGGCTTCCTATTCCAAAAATGTGTATATTTGGTGCATTGAAGACTCTACATTGTCTTTAGGTTTGAATGTGAGTTTGAATAGTTGTTTGGCCTGCTTAGAAAGGCGTCCACAAACAAAATGTATTATTATTATTATTATTATTATTATTATTATTATTATTATTATTATCATTATTATTATTATTATTATTATATGTGCCCTGCGTTTGGCTGGCAACCAGTCCATGGTGTACCGTATCTCTCGCCCTGCTTGAGTAAAATCCAGCTTATGCAAAACTTTTAGTAAGGATACCATATAGGGCATAGGAAATGAATGGATGCCACTGGCTCCTGCACACCTGAAAGTGGCCATGCAAGCCACATTGTGGTGTACTGAAATGTAACCTACGATATAAAAATGTCTCAAGTAACACAAAGGCTTTTTTTTCTCTGCTTCAGAGTTGGAATCCAGCTTCTGTGAGTACTGACAACCAAGTCCTGAGTCAGTCAGAGCAGCACAAGGCTGACATCAGGGACACCACCAGCAAAGAAGAGGACACAGGAAACAATACTGGTAACACAGCTGACACTGGTGACAGTGATGAGACTGTCAGTAGCGAAAGCCATGAAGCCAGTGACATGAGCCATGACATCAAGGGCCAGGGAGCGAGTGATGAATCTGACAGCAGTGACAGCACCAGCAGTGAAACCAATCAGAGCGTCGACGGCTCAAATAAAGAAAGCACCGAGAGCAGTAACATCAGCGAGGCCACCAGTAGTGACAGCAACGAGTCCAATGAGACCACCAGAAGTGACAATAATGGGCCGAGTCAAACTAATCACGAAAGTTATACCATCAAGAGCCCTTTGGTGAACAAAGTTATTTACAGAAGTGGGAGCAACGATGGAAAACCTGGTCAGACCAAGGGTGTTTACGGAACCAACAGTGAAAGCAATGAGACCAGTGAGGCCAGCGACGACACCAGTAGTGAGAGCAGTGAAACAAGTGACACCCATGACCATACAAGTCATGAAAGCAATGAGAGTGCAACTGGTGAAAGCAACAAGTCCAGTCAAGCTACTCCCAGCCCCAGTCGTAAAGCCCAGCAGACAGTTGGGGTCATTGAAGTAAGGCATGCCATCAAGAGCCCTTTGGTAAGTGATGTGATTGACAGCAGTGAGAGCACCAGTGAAGAAACCACTCAGACCAGCGTGACCACTGATATCATTAGTGATGACAGCAATGAAACTGTGACTCGTGACATCAGTGATAATATGAAGGCCAGTCATAGCAGCGAGTCCAATGAGAACATCAGTGACAGCGATGGATCAAGTCAAACCAGCAACAAAAGTTCTATCATCAAGAGCCCATCGGTGAATAAAGTTATTTACTTTAAAAGTGGGAGTATCAGTGGGCAAGCTGGTCAGACCGGCAAGGATAGTGATAGAACCAGCAATGAAGGCAGTGAGACCAGTAAGGCCAGCAACAACACGAGTAGTGAAAGCAGCGAATCAAGTGGCATTCATGACAGCACAAGTCAAGAAAGCACTGAGACAGACAACAGCAGCGAGAGTGCCAGTGATGAAAGCATCGAGTCTGGTAAGGCTCATCACAACTCCAGTAGTGAAGCCCATCAGACATTGAAGGTCAGCGAAGTAACCTATTCCACCAAGAGCTCATTGGGACGTGATGTGACCGACAGCAGTGAGAGCAGCAGTGAAGAAACAGCTCAGACCAGCGTGACCACTGAAACCGCCAGCGCTGACAGCAATGGAAAAGTGACCCGCGACATAAATGACAGCAGTGAGTCCAATGAGAGCACCAGCAGTGTGTCAAGTCAAACGGATGGCAAAAGTTATGCCATCAAAGCCCCATTAGTTAACCCCAGTAGTGAAACTCGTGATGCAGTCAAGCTTAGTAAAATGAACTACGACTTCAAGACCTCGCTGGTTAGTGTGATTGACAGCAGTGAGAGCACCAGTGAAGAAACCATTCAGACCAACAAAACTAGCTACGTCACAAGTAACAGCAGTGAATCCAGTGAATCCAATGACACTAGCAGTCATGAAAGCAGCGAGTCCAGTGAAATCGTCACTCGTCAAAACAGTGAAATCGTCACTCGTCAAAACAGTGGAACCGCAAAGGCCAGCGACATCACGGGGCATAAAAGCGGTGAGTCCAATGACGGCAAAAGCCACAAAAGCAGTGAATCCAGCGACACTACTAGTCGGGAAAGCAGCAGAACCACTAAGGACAGTGACTCGACAAGTTACGAAAGCAGTGAGTCCAGTGACACCACGAAAGATGATGACTCCACTAGTAGTGAGAGCAATGCATCCAGCAGCAGCACCAGTGAAGAAAGCAGCGAAAGCAGCAAGACAAGCGACAGCACCAGCCACAAAAGCAGTGAAAGCAGTGAGGCCAAAGACAGCAACAGTCATGAAAGCACTGAAGTACACCAAAGTAAAGGCGAAGACTGCAAGGATGGGGATGAGAGCTGTGAGAGTGAAGAGTATTTCTTCCAGGACATAGGTGACGACACCCAATACTCAGTGGACCATCTCTTGGTGCCAGTGGAAGGTGACATGGAGTTACGTCTGCGGAGAAGATGACCTAACCGAAAGCAACTCATCCATGTTAACTTCAAAACTGTTGAAGAAGCTGTCTGATGGAATCAGGTGGACCATAAGCTATTTTGTTTCTACTCCTGAATGTTGATATTGGCATCATAATGGTACCATGTGTGTTTACTGAAATTATTTTGTACTCCTGTCATCACGTGGCAGCAGAGCGTATCTATACAGGTTACTTCAATTTGTGTGTGTCTTATGAAAATAAATCTTTAAGTTTTTATTTGCTTGTGTCATCCTTAAACGTGCTACGCTGTTGCTCAGTCACACTTTGGGGCAGGATTGCCATGACAGGCTGTTGTGTTAGGTTTGTCTTGCCGATAATTAAAAAAGGTGTAATTATTGTATAGTAAACATAATATCATTAAATTCCACACCCACTTCACCCATTAGGCAATATAGGCAAATGCTAACTTGGTGTCGCATGCTAATGCAACTCAATGGATAGGTTTTCTGTATCAAGTTCTTCATTTTAAGCAATACATCAGTGTTTTAAAACACATATTACCATTAATAATAATCCTACACTTGCTTCTTTGACATGTAAAAAGCCTTAAAAACCAATTATAACATATAGACAATACCAGTTGCAAAAATGTAGAACAGAATATATTCTGTCTTAATTTATGTTGTTCTTCAGAAGAAAGCACTCATTTGTTGCACACCCTATGAAAAACGTTAGACAGTTGTTACTTCTAGGCTGACATCACTTAGTCATACAATGTTATGAAATCTCCACTTTTAGCCCCGCAAAAAACTCAGGGGAAATAAACCACTGTAGATCAGTGGCGATTGCTCTCGGACTGCAAGGGAAGCTCGGCTTGCCCTAAAATGTCAAAGAATAAGTGACCAAATATATGAATGTAAATTTCATTGTGTGTACATGTCATTGACTAAATATGCGCTACAACATGCTCAACTTTTGTTCCGAATCAGCTTCTTCTTACTGGTTACGACGCGACTCCCTTCTCATTCATTCCCCCAGCTTCGCTGTGCTTTAAACGGTGGACGCCGAACGTCCGCAGAACGTCCGCAGAGCGTCAATTGCCCGGATGCCCGGCGTCTCGCGAGTTCAGGGTTGTCCCAATCAATGCGTTGAACGGAGACGAGTCATTGGATACAAACTGGTTTTTGTCCCGCCCACGGACGCCCGTCGTCTCTGGGAGTCTATGGACAGTGGGCGTGTATCGGCCGCGCCTGGACGCTGAGCTTTCTGCATGAGGATTGGATGATCTGTCTGAGGCAGAATCTCGTTATGGTTGACAGCAAAATGAGCCAATCACCGATCTTTTGGTGTAGGCATCCGTGTGAGCATTTTTCAATTCTCATTCTGTTCTGAGTTGAACTGGAGACTTCTAGTAATCTCGAATGGCAACACTCTTTGTTGAAAACGACTAGCGACAGATTAATCTTTTATTTCTGGTGTGTTTTATTGTAGTTGCTTGTGTTCGCAGACTGACTTATATCATCACAGTTAAGAACCTGGAAAAGACGCCTTGTTGGTATGCCAGGGTCACAGATCATTTTCTTGAAAAAGAACGGAGAGTAGAATTCACGTAGAAATAAACAGACGCATTTTATGATGTAGCCCGAAATTGATCTTCCCCTTCTTGACAGACCAGCATCCGCCACTGCTGTAGATGGTAAATTTAATATTAAAGCTCGTCAGATGGTTAACGCGATGTGGAAGTAGTCTTTCAGCGTTTTGTATGACCTTTTTACAGGTAGGGGGTGCTAATAGACATGACAAATGCAGTGCTGAAAGGCGTGCAGCGGGCGCTTGACATGACAAAAACATTTTGGACCGTGGTTAAAACGTAGTCCAGTGATAAACTTGGACTTCGAGCATAAGTCGATACTCCTTGACTACCAAAAAAATGTGAGCGCCTCTCTCATCAGTGTTTTTCCTACCAATTTGCAGCTATGCATAGTTAATCTATTAAATCCATATGCACGGGGTTCTCGTACAGTGGCCGGTTAGCTCAGTTGGTTAGAGCGTGGTGCTAATAACGCCAAGGTCGCGGGTTCGATCCCCGTACGGGCCACATCAACTTTTCCGTTTTTGTGTCTTTATTTTTTGCGGACGTTCAACATATTTTCTGTTGCAGAGAGTTGTTTTTACAAAATGTGTCAAATTGAAAGTGCAAGAATATTTTGCTGCATTTTCTATTGACGTTGAATTTAGTCTTAATAGTGAGAGTAAAAAAAAAAGCATGCTCAATAGTATACCGGTAGTTATTTCCAAATGCTATTGCATTTTACTCAACTTGGGTTGTGACTAAAGGCAGTAGTGCTGCAATTTTTCAACCACAACTGTATATAGACTCAAAAAGCTTTTCAAACCGATTTTTGTCTTCTAAAAACTGTTTATACATACCCTAATCTAGTATTTTTATGGTGTTGGTTCTTCACAGTCAGTAGGTTGTAATTAAGGGAACACACCAAAATTTTAAACAACTATGAAATGTTGTTTATTGTTTGTTCATGTGTATAGACCACAGTTTCTGAGATTATTATGGACTAATGTTATTACATAATGGTCACTTTTCAAAACACACATATAAACATTAAAAATATTGAGTCAAGCATTTACAAAGTAGAACAGATATTTAATATTTAATCTACATTGAAAGTTTTACAAAATAATCAAAAAGATTCTGAATGTGGAAAAAGAAGCACGTTACCAATGGTGCCTATAACACCATCTAACTTTGGCTAAAAGGCACGGGGATTGCTCACCGGCCAATCCCAGATGTCCCACAAAGAAGTGATAAACATCTGAGGTACTATGATGCATTTGAGGTTCTATTCTTAGCCAAGAAATGGGACTTGAGATGCTGTTTCAGAGCTGGTATCGTGGGAAGTTCTTTGCGACACAAGTGGCAACACAGAGGCAGCTTCAACAACTCACTGGTGCCTTCTTTTACTGTGACCTTTCCATCCGTTTCAAGCATATGGATGACATCTGCAGAGAAATCACAATAAAAGAGCACAAAATAATCCCTGTTGCCAATTTATTAGCGACAAAAAGACAGACCCAAACAAGGAAAAACATCCTTGCGGTAAAGCCAACTAACTTATTTGCAAGACTAGTGGGGATGAAAAAGTATTTAGGTACGATAACACTAAATTAGCAGGCTATCTGTATCATCAGAATATTACCTGGATACACGAAACAATAGTAAATTTTATCATTATAATTCCCCTAGATACCGTTCACATAGTGGATGGCGATTTACATTTATGGTTGGTCAAAGTTAAATATAATCGTACAATTCCATATGAAACATTGCAGGTCTTTGGGATATGCATATTGCATAGGCTATTATCGCGAGAATTATATTTTTTCAATATATTGCGCAGCCCTCATTTTTTTGAAACACCACATTTGCCAATACCTGCTTTTACTAATACTAATAAAACTAGTAAAATGACAAGATGAAAGTCAAAACGATAACCTTTTTGCCAATTTTCTGACGTTACAGACCAAACCAGGAAGTGAATCATCCTGTAATTAATTCATAGTGTATTTCCAATTTGAAATAGCATCCTGTTTTTGAAGAAATGGAATTTAAAACGTGTTTTTTTTTTGTCCAATCCATCAACAAAATAATTGACAGATTGGTCGATAATCGTTAGTTGCAGCCCTACAAAGAACAATATACTGTATTTATCTCACCTTGAGACTCGATGAAATAGTCTGTTGTGAATGAGTTCCAGTGCTTTTTGTTCTTAAGGCAAGGAGAATCAAAGTCTTGGCTGATCACGTGGAGGTGCACATGACTGTCGGAGAAAAAACACAAAATATGTGTGCGTGCATGTGTGAAGATTATACCAGGGTATATTACAATTAAAATGGCTACCTCTTCAATGCATGTCTTTCTATAAGCAAGATGGAATTATTGTTAGACATCCGATTTTGGGCCAACACACACTACGTGATGCTTCCGAACCCGAATAGGGCCGGACCATCACAAAAAAATGACAGTTCGGCCACTTACCCCTGCACATTGGGTAATTTGTTGTATGGACACGGGCTTGTATAGGTAGCATTCAGTTTATGCAATACCGTGCCTTTTGTTTTTTTTTAATCCATAAGAAGACAAGAGTTAAAGGAAGACCCAAGTTGCTGCAGAGAAGGGATGTAGGAGGTAATAAAGACGCATTGAGAGATGGGGCTTGCTCCAATTTATTTAAATGAATCTGGCACGGTACGTACCGCTCACTCACATTTTTACCACAAGCTACGATTTCATCCACAGGCACATATGAAATTAAATATGGTGAAGATTTGTTGTAAAACAATACAGGTACTCTTTTCTGCATTTTTAAGGCTCAGCAGCAGTTAGCTGTGTCTCGCTGGCATAAAACCCAGAAACGTATTTCTACCATGTGTGATAGCTTGGCTGTAATTTGCAACATCGGCACATTGTGCAAATGCGATTCAAATTTTGAATGGCCCGCAAAACTAGTGGCCGAGACATTCTGACGCTGATGAAAGCAGTTGCTGGACTCCGCACACAGCACAACAGCTTAGTGGGGTCACCAAAAGCCCCGGGCGGTTACCTCATACTTGGGATGGCATGGTAGCCACTGCGAAAGTCCAAGGCACTTGCATGCGGACACTGTTGAACCATATGGTCAGCTACTTTCTGCATGTGCTTGAGCAGGCTGCAGTGCTCATCCCGCAGGGCCTTCAGGCTGGGGATGGATATCCATGGGAGAACCAGCCAATGGTAACGTGCTTTGGGGTATTTGTCCTTGATTACAACTACTTTATCATCCTTAAACACCTACAAGAAGAATTCAGAGAATACACATTAATCATACAACCATAACTGTAATTTATTGATGATGATAATGTTATTTTTAAAGGACCTGCATATTAGGGTCTTGCATCGAAGCCTTTAGCCCTTGGCTCCAATGTGCAACACTTTGCTGCAACACATTAAATTGGACTTTAGCTTTTGGCTGTGACTTACCACAGTTCCTCAAATAAACCTTGCTCCTCAATCAATCATAGGGTGCATTGTCCACTGGAATAAATAAAGGCCACACCTCAAATAGAATATTCTATGGTATATATACAGCACAGTATATTGCTAATATTTCAAAAGTGACCGGATAAGAATCCAGGAATGGAAGAAACTTGAGATCTGATGTTAAGACAAGAATGCACCCCAAGTGTAGGAGGCCATAGTACAAAACAAATATATAATTATAATTATTACTTAATTCAGTAAGACACAAAGACCTCCCCATGACTCCAAAAAACTTTACCCGAATGTACATCCGGAACTGGGCACTACATTAGCAAATATGGTAACTATTATTATCTTTGACTTATTGTACGTGACTGATCATCATGACGTCAATGGGATATGTCAAAGATGGCTCCATCATGCAACTAAATCACAATTATACTTTAATTGTTAAAAGCCAAGTTAAAAAAACAGTTCATATATCATCACAACATCCTCAGTTGTAAATGTCTTACATTGATCTCCCTTGACTCTTCAGCTCTGACAGACTCAGGCAGGTGTTCGTGTTTTTTGGCCGCTTTTAGACTGGGAGCCTCAGGACAGCCTTCTTCATCCTTTGAGGAAACATCTAATGGTCTTTTACAACTACCAGGATCTTCCTTGAACTGTACAGTGTATGGGTACAAGTCATTGACAATGTGGAGTAACTGGCCTGGCATCAGTTTGACCTCTTTCCCATGACCCACAACCACAGAGTCTACAGAGGTGGGGTTTGCACCCAGCTGTGGAATAAAAATGGGAAAGAAATTCAGTAATCAGCGCCCCTACAAAAAAACCTAACAAAAACCGGTTGATTGTGAGTATGCATTATGCAGTGTTTGTTAGACATTTTTGCATTTTCTCTTACCTGTTTAACTTTCACAAAACCTTTGCTGCAGTCTGCTTTCAATTCAACTGATGAGGAAGGGATAGCTTGAGTAAAATTCGTAACGAATAAATTGAATACGTGACATTTTAAATGACCCTGAGAAAATAAGTGGTAAAGTCTGAAAAGTATTCAGTATGCTACTACAGTAAAATGTCACCCAGTGTGCGTGTGTGCAAATCGGAATTTTGACATTTAAGACTCCAAAACAAAACCTTGAGATAAAATAATTTGGAACAAACTCAAACGCTATGAATACACACAAGTGAAAAGCTCGTACATTATTACCTTGTTCCCTGGAGCATTTTTTGTCTTTAATTGTGGTTTGCGGCCCACGACCCAGGATAACTGACTCAAGGTGAGGCAGCAGAATGGGTTTGTGCGTTTCTTCTTGACTAACAAGCTGACAAATTGACATCTTACCATTTCAAATGTACCGAATATATTACAGTCACTTTAGCAAACCTGCCCACGCTTGCTTTGTTGACTCCTGGCGACGCTTGTTGATGACGTCACCGCAGTGCTTGCCCCATGGCAGAGAAAATTCTGGAATTTGAAGCCCTTGCTTGACTCATTGGTGGTGTCAACGTGTTGCTTCCAATAAGGTTGGAACTCTTTGTTACAAACTTGCGAATGAATGTTATCGTATCAATTCCGTTAATGGCCCAGTGTTAGAAATATTACCAGCATATCTTAAACTAGCATGTTAGCGTTAGCTCTACAATGATCGGGCTACGAGGTTAACGAAAGCAGGGCCGGAGAAACGAAACCTTGTGAACCCTTTGCCAATGCTACGTGGTCCTAAGTTTCTTACTCTTTTGTACCCACGATTAAATTTTGATTGACAAGTAAAATAGAATTAAAGCTGATGCTTGAGTTAGTTGCGTCTTTCCATTTTTTTTCTCAAACAACTGTGATTTTTCACGTGACAATATTTTAATAGCCCTAATGTCATTTTCGTTTTGTCATGGACGCATAGTCAAAACGATCCGTGACAAATCATCATCAATCATTTAAACATATTTTGTGAACCTAAACCTGTATAACTGTATTGCCTTTGGTTAGAATTGGTTAGATGTTGTCAATGAATTGAATAACTAGTCAACATGATATGTCTTGGTTTCTATGCCCCGAAAGATAATGAATGTAAAACAAATTATGCTGTCGTTTGAGTTTGTAGCATGTCCTATAACTACATATGGGGACTTAATAGTAAATGTGTTTTCATTATCGCTGTTTTTCCAAGGTTATCATCCCAAGGCAAACATGGTGAAGGAAACTGGTTTCTATGACACGTTGGGTGTGAAACCTAATGCAACTCCCGATGAACTAAAAAGGGCGTATCGCAAACTTGCTTTGAAATATCATCCTGACAAGAATCCGACTGAAGGAGAGAAGGTAATAAGTGGACAATGTGTCAAAAATTATGTCTGACACGTTACAGAGATTAATACCATCGGCCATGTAGTCCCCATCTAATAAGTATTTTTGGATTCTTTGTAGTTCAAACAAATCTCACAAGCATATGAAGTGTTGTCAGATGCCAAGAAAAGAGAGATTTATGACCGTGGAGGAGAAAAGGCCATAAAGGAAGGTGGACCCAGTGCCGGTGGCGGAGGAGGAACATTTGCATCACCGATGGACATCTTCGACTTGTTTTTCGGAGGCGGGAGGCGGATGCACAGAGAAAGAAAAGGTGTGGATGAAAATATAGCACTTGATTTTCTGACACTGAGTTGTATTAGTATTTATTTTGCTGAAATGTACTAATGAATACAGGGTGCTTCACAAGTCTGTCACTTAACTTTACCTTATATCTCAATAACTGTGAAAGAAAACACAACATATGTCCTGAAAGCTATTGATCATCCGTTTTTGTTGCAAAAAATTGAACGCTTGAATGTTCAAAAGCGAGCCCTTGGTTACATCGAAATGATAATTGCAAAAAGGGATGGATAACTGTCAATGACTCTGGTATCAGTCTTCACTTTCTGGGGCTCTGCTGGCAGGTGTTTCACACTTGTTCAATTGTTTCAGGAGCAGGCGGTGGCCGTCCAGTTCTTTTTCAGGGGCACAACACACCTCCTTAAATGTTGTATACCATTTTTGTATGGTACGTCTGTCTGATGGCTGCTTTCCAAATTCTATCCGGAATCTGCATTGAACACGGCTCATTCTTATCAAACACTTAAAACACAAAAAGCATTCTCCTTTCCAGTGAACGGCATGTTCAATAAATAGCATTGAAGTCAGCACAAGCCACGTTTTACACAAAACATAAAAACAGTGATTGTGACGCAAAAGTCACATCACAATGGCCTGACACGAGCACTGCAGCAAAAACTTGGAAGATTTCACCCTTCAACTAAACAGTTTTATCTTGCTACCTTTGAAAGTTCCTAAGAAATGTGTTTTTGTAAAGTGACAGACTTATGAAACCTTGTGCTGCATTTTATATATGTTAAATTGCTATTTTTTCCTCTCATGGCAGGGAAGAACATAGTGCACCAGATATCAGTAACACTGGAAGATCTTTATAATGGAGCAACAAGGAAACTTTCTGTCCAGAAGAATACAATTTGTGAGAAATGTGAAGGTATGTCCAAAGAGTCAATAAAAAATGGTAACTGGAGTGCACTTTTTGACATGCTTTATCCACACCATCTGTTGCTCAGTGTTTAACAGACACTCACATTAATTCATTACGCACACGCCAGTGGGCAGCTGCTTCCATCCAATAGGCTGCCAGGCCCACCGCAAACAAATTTGGGTTCAGTGTCTGACCCAAGGATACTTGGGGCAAGTGGAGAGTCGGAGCTGGGATTGTAAAAAAAAAAAACTGTGTGACCCGCTCTGCCATGTGAGCCACAGCCGCCCCATTATAATGATCGTCACATACCAGTGGCATCTCCGAGCTTCTTCAGTTGATTTCTAAAGTTTTCCTTTTGACTTCTCTTTACTAACTGATGACTTGGATAGCTACAGTATGTCAGAATAGCTGCTTTTATCCTTTGCCCAACTGACGTGTCATAGCTAAAACAGCCTTGTGACATCATTTGTTATTCAAGGCGATCATTTTAAGAAAATAGTTTGTCTATTACTTTTTGATGACAGAAGTAATTATTAAAAAAAAAATCTTAATTCATAGACTATTCCACAGGGCGTGTGTGTGTGTGTGTGTGTGTGTGTGTGTGTGTGTGTGTGTGTGTGTGTGTGTGTGTGTGTGTGTGTGTGTGTGTATTTTTTTCCACCTACACATTTCCTTTCTTTGGCATTTTCCAAAAAGTCAAATTAGAGTGTCTTGAAAAGCGATTCAACTACAGACAAAAGTCCAGAATATTTGGAAATAAGATTAAAAATGAACTTTTTTTGTGGACAAGGCCTTTGTTATTATAAGAAACGGTCATCGCACAGAAACTGAAACTTGACAGCTTGTTGAATATTCTATTGGCAGGTCGTGGCAGTCGCAAAGGGGCAGCCCAGATGTGCATGTCCTGCCACGGTACGGGCATGCAGGTACGCGTCCACCAACTAGTGCCGGGTATGGTCCAGCAGGTGTCCACAGTGTGTCACGGCTGTCAGGGCCAAGGTCAGCGAATCAGTCAAAGGGACCGCTGCAAAGGGTGCGGAGGGCGGAAGATTCTGAGACAGAAGAAGATTCTAGAGGTCTTCATTGAAAAGGGTGAGAGCAAAAGAAGAACCAGTCAGAATGTAATATCTTCATTACTTGGAGAAGGTCATCCCCAAACTAAAGCCAAACGTTACACTGCACAGGAATGAGAGATGGGCAGAAGATTGTGTTCCACGGAGAGGGAGACCAGGAACCAGGTCTTGAGCCAGGCGACATCATCTTTGTCCTGGACCTACAAGAACATCCCCTTTTCACTCGGTAACATGGTCACACACATGACACACACAAAACAGGAGCATTTCACGTCATACAGTATGTGAAAGCACAAGAAGTCTTCATTTTAGAATTCTTTCAACAGACCATAAATGTCATTATTGTTAACATAACGTCGTCATTACTGTAGTTCTAATTTTGGAATGTACTTCCAGGAAAGGAGAGGATTTGACCATGTCGATGGAGTTGCAACTGGTAGAAGCTTTGTGCGGTTTCCAGAAGCCCGTCCAGACACTTGACAACCGAACTCTCCTCGTTACCTCCCATCCAGGTAACCACCAGACTGTCTCAAGTTCTTCTTGGAAAGGTTTCGACAAAAATCAGATGATACATCTCAAACTGTCCTTTTCCACAGGAGAACTGATCAAACCCGGTGACACAAAGTATGTCTGCAACGAGGGGATGCCGATGTATCGCCGGCCGTTTGAGACAGGCAGACTCATTATTCACTTTTCCGTAAGACAGCCGTGTTTGCGCCTGCAAGCAACCGACGACACACAATGTCATCCAAGCGTGACGTGACCTCAATTGGAATGACGACACTTTTCCCTCTAGGTGGCGTTCCCGAAAGCCAACTTCCTCCCAAAGAACAAACTGAAGGAGCTCGAAAGCTACCTTCCGCTGAAGGTGGACTCGGAGCAGCCGGAGAGCATGGACGATGACCTCTACATCTACGCCGACCTTGAGGAGTGTGACCTGGAGAACAGAAAACGACACAGGCATCAAAACTACTACATGGATGAAGATGACTATGCCAGCACCGGAGGTGTTCAGTGCCAGACGTCTTAAAGGAACCACCTTGCATTCCAAAACCTTCATCTTTGAAAATTAAGCGCCTTTTTTTGAAAATCTCATGCACCTTTTGTTTGTTTGTTTTAGTTAGGTTTTTTTTTTTTTTTTTTTGTTACTTTTCTCAGTTGTCGAGATGAACCACAAAACTGTGTTCAATATGGTCATTCTTGGATGGAGGTTTGAAGGACTTTGTTGTTGTTGTTGTTGCTGCTGCTGTAATGACATTGTGAGAAAAGGTGAGGGCAACGTAAGTCTTCTGTGTGTCCCCTTAATGCTTTTTAGTGCGGGGGCGTTCAGCTACGATGCCAATACCATGTAGAATAACCTTTTAGAGTGTTACCGAATCACTTGCTGTTGTAACCATCTTGTCAATGACTTGTTCAATCAAACGTGCGCATCGCGTGTATGGGTTAAAATGCAGTGTGCATGCGGTCTTGATTTCACAATTATATTTTCCCCTTTTAAAAGGGCTATTTTATAAACTTTTCTTGATCTTGAAAATGTGACTGACAAAGCTAAGCAATTAAACATTGCTTTGAAACTTATTTATCAGTTGGAATTTCAATATTTAACTGGTTTAACCATAATTAGCTGCCATGTCAATCATGGTTTTTAATTTGTTTTAGTAACTGTCAAGTAAAGGGATGACTTTACGGGTGCAAAGAAGGAAAAATAAAAACACGAGCCAGAATGCTGTTCCAATAGAGTAGAAGGTGTAGATAAAAACTTTTTGGAACTCCCATTTGTTTAGTTCTTACTTAAATGTCTACTCTGAACCCCCCCCCCCCCACCACCCCTGAAACATTAGCATGTTATAAACTTAAGGAAAAGACATACGGAAATTCAAGTGACACGTTTTAATCAACAGAAGACTTCAAGGCCTCCAAGTTAACAATTTTGTCCCGTGTCATGGTGGTTGTTGCACTGGTTGTTGAGTGTAAAATGCCATGTTGGTAAGTAGGGCTGCTGGTGTGCGCCTCTTACCTCAATAAAAGATACTCTAATACAACTTTTTAATTGTTTTAATTATGCAGTTAAATGCATCCATGCACAACAACGTATGTGTCACAACTTTAGAGCCAAAGAGGCCATCACTTTAACAGCTGCAAAACAAAGTGAAGAAAGTGGAGACAATTTGCTACGTGCGCACTCCACACCTGCAGCAATCCATCCGATGGAAATCGTTTTGAAGAAGTCTTGAAATAAACTTGGGAAATTTGCTTTGAAACTAATTCTGATCTATATCAAAATTCTGAAAAATCCTGGTGAGGGCATCTTAAAAGCTGGTCAGTATAGAGATTCATACTCTGATGTAATGTTATTTAGATTTGTGCTAACGAAGAGTTACACAACTTTCAAGAGCGTTTAATACCAGCAATAATGAGCAGAGGTTTACATATACAAACATCTGTTTTAATATCTATTTTCACAAACGGCATTGATGTGGGAAAAATATGTTCATTTTTCTTCTGGTAGATGCCTGTATGTTTTCATTTATTGATTAAAAAAAATAAACAATAAATCTAACGTTATGTAACACATGCTCTGTATTTTTTTTTCTGCTTTTCTTGAGTCATATAGATTTCCGTAACAGCACTTTTTCCTTTTTAATATACGATGATATAGCAAATGCAAAAGCAGTACAATTTCAAACCCCCGAGTGGCCGGATGCCTCTACAAATTAATGCTAGATCATCGGGTGTCACCAACCTCTTAATTACTTCTTGGGTACTGATAATGTGAAGGACAACCAGTTTGCTCAAATTAGTTGGGGTGAAAAAGAAATCTCCTCATCCTAGTTTCTCCCGATATCGTTTCCCCATGAACGCCATCATTTGGTCATATGCTCCAATGCTGACTTTTATATTTGTCCCCCCCCCCCCAAAAAAAACACAAAAAAAAAAAAATTACACCAGTCTTGGAGTGATTTTTATAATGTACACCAACAAAAAGTGTAGCTCTTTTTTTTTAGTACAACAACAACACACATAGAAAAGAGAAATTTTTAGAAGTAGGCCCATGGTCGACTCAAATGGCTACCTGGTGACACCGGTGATAATATAACCACTAGATGGCACCAAAGCCACTATGAAAGATGAGGCACTCCTGCATGTGCTAGCTCGGGTGAACGCTGAGATAAAAAAACCTTGAGAGCTGTTGCGTATAAAATATATGTATAGAGGTAATACAGAGCAATGAATGAGACCTGTTTAGTCTCATTTGCCTCTGTATTAAAATACCACGTGAATAGGTATGCATACAAACACGAACAACTCTATAAAGGGTTTGGGAATTTTACTGATAATCATTTCTGACTGTGGCAAGCAGTAGTACAGTTACACATATTATATGACATAATAGATACATAAAAACAGTGACGGGTGACTGGCAGTACCGTGGGAGATACAGCATGTCATAAAATTTGCACCTTTACATTGCTGAGTGTGCTTCGGACCACGCAAGAGTAATGTGACGTCACGTTAACGGTACAATTCAAAAACGTCAGTCACTGGAGCTTCACTGAGACTTTAGTGTTGTTGTCATGCAAATGCTAAAATAGCTCTATTTGAGTGATACTTAGCATTGAGGTAGCATGCAGAAACAGACAAGACTGAAAAAAACGGATAGAAAAAAAACATTTACAAAAGTGTGTTAGAAACAAAAAGTTTGACAGATATATATACTATACTCCTGATGCTGTTTGTTTACGGTCAAACAAAGAACCGGCATTGTTTTGTAAGAGAATACTGTATTTTCACAACAGTTCACCATCATGCATTCTCATTTCTAAATACACAAGAGATGAAAATGAAAGAGTTTAAACTGTGCTGGTAAAGTTGGAACCACAAGGAAGTAGGCTACAGTATTTAAGGACCTAGATTGACATTCACATACTGTACACGATACGACCAAAAATGTAAATACGTGGAAACAAAACCCCATCTGTTTAAAAAATAAGACCTGATTACTGTACTAAAAAGAGCTTTCACGGAAGGCTTTAATCCACTTTCATTGGTTTGTTGTCAGCTTGGCAACCTGCACCCAGAATATTCATTTTAACTTTCTCCTGCTCCTTTCTGTCACATACAGAGGTGCAGAGGATTAAAAAAAAAAATTAGTCAGCTGCCAATCAAGTTTTCTTTAATTTGATATTGCAGCTCACGAAAAACTCCTTTTGACAACGCTATTATTGTTTGAATACTGACTGCATGATTACCTGAATGTCATGATTGCATTACACATACAGCACATTTGACAATAAAGTTGTATCCAATCCAATCCAATCCAAATTTTATGTGAATGCAGCTCCTTGGCGCCATATCGACTGGTACATGTTATCACGAAATTGCGACGATATGCTGTGATGTGGTAACCAGCATTATAATCCTAAAATATTCTCTTTTTTTCCGTTTGGTTGCCTTCATTTGTATCCACCCGTCCATTTCCTGTATGCTGCCACGTTCAGCCGAAAGGCCAGTCAGTCACAGGGTAGGCCCAAACCAGCTGCTTAACAATCAGCTATGTGAACCAGTACGCCGCCATTTCTCGGCATTCACATGCAGTTTCTGAAGAATTCTAGTATATCTGTGCATCACGATGGTTTGGTGTGTGGTCTGCTAAAGAATGCATACGTATAAACACCTTTAGTTTGCTCTACAAGAATTCACTGCGAAAAAGTTGTTCATATCTGGTTTGTGTAGTGTCTTGATTCAGTATTTATTGCACATTGGGATGTGAGGCGCTCCACGCCCTCAGTCGATCGTCAGTCTAAGGCTTCCACAGCCTCAGGAGGCCGTCCTCGCTGTAAGTAGCAATCAGATTCTCATGCGGGTGGTGAGTGATGCCAATTACATCTTTCTCGTGAACCTGCAGTGGGGACAAAAGCTCATCAGCGCATTCTCCTCTAGCCGTCTTCATTATACTCTTGTTAGACTTCTCAAATTCTTACATAACGCTGGCAACCTGAATTCGAGTAAATTACATTCTTCATACAGCTCCCCGCGGGCTTTTGATAATGAACGAGTATTCTCCGCAGAGCCTACCGTCAGAGTTTTCTCCAGCCTTGCTGTCATGTAGTTGAAGCAGTAAAGCACTAAGTCCTCTCCAACACAGTAAATCCACTCGCCTCGTGGGGACACTGTGCTGCACACAAACTTTGCTCCCGACTTTCTATCTGCTTTAAATGTCTTGACAGTCTGAAAAGAAACCAAGCAAAAAAACTCAAATACTCTTCGTAAAAAAAATAATAAAAAATTCCAAGGAAAGGCCGTGAGTTGAGCCGGAATCGAACCCTGCATCTTATGCACTGTGATAACCAGTCATTCACCATGCCACTGTATGTAGCTATGACGTTTCAGGAAAAAAAAAAATTCTACCGATTGCTAGACTTAAACCATAATTCATAAATGTCACTACATTTGTTGCTTTATTACATATTATAGTTATCATTATTATTATTATTATTATTATGAAAACCTGATGTGCTATAGAAAAACAAGGGCAGATTCTGAATCAATGCAAAAAAAAAAAATCATCTAAAGTTTACTTGCACCTCTGATTAAAAAAAATGATTTGTTGACCAGTGTCAATTGAAAAGCTGGATTTTTTTTTTGTGTGTATTACAGTATGTCACGTGTTAATAATGAACATTTTCAGATGCTATATTGTATGTCCACTTAATTTCATTTCCCTCCACACATAGACATGGTGACTTGATTCAACGTGGAGAACCGTTTGTACCTGTCATTTGATCCCTCTCACCTGACCCTGCGTGTTCATGACAACAACTGTGCTGGAATGGTTGCAAACCACAAAGAGCTGTGGATTTTGGGGAAGAGTGATCACGTTGTTCACTGGGACATCCAAAGCCCGCGTCAGCGATTTAAACGTGTGGATGCATTCACAAGTTTTGCTGTTCCAAATCTAAAACACACACACAGAACAATCATCAGCCAAGAAGACGTTCAGATGCATCGTAATTCATTTTAACAATGAGGCATCAATACAATAATTCTCGACATCCCAGATTGGAAGGAGGCACTTGAAACAGATTTTGAAGCCACATTGACAAATTAGTCATTGCATTCTATTCTAACAGGTTGGAGAAAGCGTGGGGGGGGAAAAAAAGACAATTTGGTGCGGGTAATACTGTAGTTCCTGTCTACAGGGGCAAAGCCAAAACTTTTTTCGTGGGATGGCTAGAGTGAAATTAAGTGTCACTACGGGGTAGCCAGAAAAAGACACGTACATGCCCAGTAATACACCAGCCGTTCCGGAAAATTATTATTTTCCTGAAATTTCCGATAGTCAGGAACAAATCTAAGTAAAAAGCTTTTTTAGCTAAATGTAAAATGTCAATCAGAATGATCATTTGTCACTGATTTGTTGGAAGGAACGTGGCACCCACACAAGCACGGGGAAAACATGCAAACTCCACTCAAGAGAGCACGGAAGATTTGAACCCTCTGACTCTGAGACAGGCACTAATCACTACTTTGTGCGGCCCAATTTCAACTGTTGTGTCAACTCATTTTTATCCATTTATTTGTTTCATAGCTACCCATTAATAATACTGTTTGCAATCAAATAATAGTTTTCCATTCACAGAATTTAGTTATTGCCATAAAGTGGGCTTGTTGTGGGGGGGGGCATAAATAAGTGGATGGGCAGAAGTGTGATGTGTGAAATAAATGCAGCACGATTTGTGCTGACATGAAACTATATCAGACTAATGGAGTAATGAACATTACATTTTATTTTGTAGGCCTACTTCAAATGTTTTTTGTTTTTTCTTTTTTACCATTGCATTTCACGGTCAAAAACTACAAGTTGGCATCGTGTCTCAGTTGATCACTGTACCTTAACGGTACCATCCGATGATGCGCTGATAATGTGAAATCCATCTTGAGTGAAAGATGCATCATTCACAAAAGATTGATGTCCATTTAACTCCTTCAGTGTTTGGCCCGAACGCAGCTCATGGATCCTGAGGATGACATAATCACATCGATGAACTAACATAAAAGGAAACAATGAACAACTGAGATGATTCTTGAACTCAAGAAGTTGATTTTGTTTTTCTGAAGAGCGGACAAAATGTGTTGCTGAGCAGGGAGTTATTTTTAGCTCCAGCAGAGTGATGAGTTCGGCAGTGACAAAAAGCGCACATTGATTCACTGTGTCCTGGCTACGTTTCCAGAAAATTGCGACTCAAGGAATAGCACATGGTGGAGCACGTGGCAATGTTGTTCCTGAGCACATGCAGTCTCAGCTGCCCCCGCGCAGGCTCATGTGCTGGCAACAGGGGTGAGGCTCAGTCCACATCCCTTGCCTGGAGACCGAATTAGAAATATCCGACTTCTTCATTGTGATGGAGCTTCTGTGTGTGTGTGTGTGTGTGTGTGTGTGTGTGTGTGTGTGTGTGTGTGTGTGTGTGTCTGAGTACCATTTATTACCACAGGCTGCTGCGATTAATTATACTGTACCTGCAAGAGGCAGCAGTGAATAAAAAAATAAGACTCAAATAAATAGCGCACTCTTCTCAGCCATTATAATCAATGACTTAATTGATAAAAAATCAAATAGAGGAGTCCACTTGATTCCTAACACTAGTACAGTATTCAATAAAGTCACACAAAAAAATAACTACCGGTATACATTATAGAAGAGGGAAACGCTGGTATTGAACACATGCATTGGTGGAGTATTCAAATGAACATTTCCGTCTGAGACGGTGACATCATCGTTTGCAGGGATTGATGACTCATGTCTCCATAAACAGCAGGGGCAATTTTGGGTTTGTGTCAGATAAAAACAAAAATATTAAGGTTTGTTGCACTTTTTGTGCTGTCAACAGTGTTACCTAGACAGCTTCAATAACACTAGGTAAAAAAACAATTGCAGGGCAGTACGTATTCAAAGTCCCACTACGGTGCGTGACTGCAGGACGTCCCCAAATGTAATCGGTATACAGTATTGAAAAACAATGTACATTATAAGGGTTGTATTTTTCCATCACAACATTAAGAATTAAATATGTCAAGTAAATAGATTTTATTTTAGAAATTATTTGTTAAATTCTTTTTGTGAAGTGATGTCTGGAAAGACCGTTTTGATGTGCTTTTATTAAAACTTTGGAACATATTTATGTTTTGTGAACTACAGAAAAAAAAAATCACCAGTTTTAAAAATAATAATAAAATAAATAATTAATTTAAAAATAATAATATAAATAATTATAATCAGTCAAAAAGGTTGTCTTTATTTTGTTTTGAACGAAAAAATAATCTTAAATGGCCCTGTTAAAAACGCACTTCCAATTAAGTGGCAAAAACTGGGTGTCATTTTTACGTCAAGCAGAGTTGTCTGTATCGGCTAATCTAACTATTAAAGTAAGTTGTTAACTGGAGTTAAGCGTCACTTTGGGACCAGGAGCTTTGCTGAAAATATGGCAGAATATCCACCTACCTGGGAAAAAATTACTTTATTGGCCAACAACTGGGCATAAAACTAACAAAGAGAAGTACAGCTGATATTATTCGTGAGACTGTGGAGAGCTTGGAAATGATTTGAGTCGAATTCATATTTTGTTGGTTGAAAGTAAATGAAGTAACCCACCTGATGGTTTGGTCAAAAGATGCACTTAGGATTTGGTTGCTGTCCTCGGAGAAACTAAGACAGGTCACACCTTTGTTGTGCGCGTGCTCAAACCTGCGCAGGCACAGGCCACTCTGGATCTTCCACACCTCACACACAAACACGTACACAAAAGAGTTACATAAACGCAGTCCATAAAACACAAAAGAGGTGTTTGATTGCAAAGTAGTTTTTGCCCTGATTGCAATACACGTATGATACAATATACAGCACAAAATATAATGTACCTATTGTTCCACTGTTAGTTCAAATGTTTTGACATGGCTCCATTTTTACCTTGCTTGAGCAATGACATACAATAAATAACTCAGTGCCTCCCAACTGCTGTTCCATAAGAGATCATCAGGTTGTGCGAATATCTAATTCCACTGAATTGGTCAGACAATTGTTTATTGACAACAAATATTGTATATATTTTTTAATCTATCTATGCCAGCGACGTATAGTGACAGAAAGAACAAATAAATGCTCCTCCACTCGATGGCAGAAGGCACAATCAAATTGTATTTCCACTTGTCATTCACGCAACAGAATACAGTGTTAGCTTTTTGTTTGCCGAAACAAGCACAGATTTCAAACTCACGAAGTATAATGGTCAGTAAATTATGACAAGATCATCAATATTTGCATGAACGGTATAGACTTTCAAAAAGTGGTGTGATGTGAGCAGGGTGAGAAAAATCTGAGCAATTCTGCTGATATACTTCGGTTCAGCTTCAAGGTTAGTCACTGGTTTATTTACTTTTAAGTTGTGACGTTTTATACTTTGTATTTATAGACAATACTTGATCGATGGCTGTACCTTTATTTTTCCATTCTGAGCCCCGGTGGCGAGGAGATCTGAATCCTGGCTGAAGCACATACACAACACAGCATCATCCATCATCATGAAGCTGTCCTGGGCCTGGTACTTTAAATCCTGAATCAAACACACACACAGAAAAGAGGACAGATTGTGTGTATATGTTTTTCATGTACAGCATCTAACCTAGAGTGTCACCTTGTTGTTTACCTTGCTTATGTTGCCTGTGTGAAAGTTCCACACTTCAATGAGGCCATCCACCGAGCCGGAGATTAAATACTTGCCATCGGGCGAGAAACGGGCACATTCCACGTGGGACCGACGTCCAAACTGCATATTAATTTTCAAAGCACACATCATGTCTTTACAGTTTGAAGACACATTTTTACTGTATCTGAATCAAATGGACATATCACAAGTCACTCAGCCAATTCATCGTAAGAGCCAATTGACCTTCACCTTCAGAGTGTTTGAAGTTCACTTGTAACAAGGCCAAAAAAAAATCGATTTGCAACAAACCGCATCAAGTCATATATTAAATAAAAGTCTGTTGGGGGGGGGTTGGAACTATTTTGGGAGTATACACTAATATGAGGATGAAATGACCGAAAAAAATGCATAAAACCATTGATAATTTATGTATATGATGTCCAGTATACGTACGTACAGTACGATGTTGTTTACCTTAATGTGACGGTACAGTTGGGTTGGACAAGTCTCTTTCTCTGCATGTCTGTCCTTTGGGCTTGGGCTCTCAATGGTCATATCGGGTGAGAGGCTCTCCGGGGAGTTCAGCCTGAGCGACTAAAAACAGCAACATCATCCAGTCGTTAAGTGTCGCAAATGAAATATTGATTGTGTTAGGCTCAAATTGTGAAGCAAACAAAAAATAGGGATATTGAATTGAATACTGAAATATTTCAAAGCACATTTCTACCTGTTCAGTTTTTAACCCTTTCAGGGACCGCAGTTTCTAGAGCGGAAAGCTTCTCATGGTATCAGGTTACAGGGTGCATGGAAGGGTTCAGTAGTTTTTGCAAATCTTGCTGTTCTCTAACAAGGAGCTGAATGGCTAAATGTACAAAAGGTCTTTGACACATGAATGGACTGATACCTTTTTCTGGCTGAAATGAATCATGCGGTTCACAGTTTGACATTATGAGACCAAGATGACCTCTAAGAATTGTTGAACAGAACCTCGCCATTGCGAGGCTTCAAACAGGATGTTCTTAGAAGGAAGTGGCTGCTGATCTTAGGGCATCACATAATGTCATGGCAGCTTGCAAAAAAAAAAAAAATAATAATAATAATAATGCAACGAGACTGGAAGAGTCCAGAAAGGAAAAACACTTGTGAATTTTACCATTAGAGAGTTGTGCAAAAAGATTCGTTACAGTTGACCACGTGCATTCATAAGTTTAGAGAAGGTCAAATTAAGCTTTTCTGGAAAGATTATAGTTCATGTTACGCTCATCTTGATAGTTCACCTATAAGCCAACTTAGCCTAACTTTTTGCACATAGCGTTTATTGATTATATCGTAGTGTCAGATAATGATTTTGGATACTTACACCGACTTGTTCCAGGAGGCCCATGAGGCGTGATGGAGGCACCACACTGACCTCGCTCACCAGCTCCTCTGCGATGGCCCGACGTCGCTTTTCCTTGCTGCTGCCTTTTGGGTACGCCTGCAGTGGAAGGTTGACCATGGTGTCATTTTATCAAACAATTTTGACCTGTTTCATTGCAAGAATCTTGATTCGGTCTCACCTCACGTGGGTCAAAGTAGGACAGTGTGAGCAGGTGTTCCAGGTGGGTGTACCTCTCGGGCTGAGTTTGCTTCAACATAATCATCGGATCGGTTTGTCTGAGGAGTGAACGGGCAGCGCCCACCTCCCTCATTTCAATCAGCTCCATTACCACCTGTTGGAGTGATTTTTGGAGGAAATTATACAACATCATCACTACACACTCTTAAGCTAGCAGTTTTAAAAGTAACCGAGCCAATGTTGGGCTGTTTTTACCCAACGCGTTGGGTTGAGGATTTGACCCAGCACGTTGGGTCAAAATTTTGACTCAACAAGAGTAAAAACTGTTGTTACCAATGAGTTAAAGTTTCAAACAAATGAGCTACCAGGTCATCAGTATAGCTGTGGATAATACTACTACGAATAATTTTACTACCAACATTTTCAAAGAAGTTACAGCAGCCCCAGAAAGTAACTCACATGATATTCTTACACCAAATCCCCTGCCTGCCTGTTTTTAAATCCAGGACTGAGACCTAGGTACTTAATTGGAGACTACTGAAGATGGATTGATTCAACCGCATATTAATTATTGTCGAAAAGGTTAATTTGCCATGCTGTAGAACTGCTCTGCATCCTATTGCGAGCTGTCTAACATGTTGGGACTATTACTGATGCCAAACAGTTCTCAACAGCAAACACCACAATCATTGAAACATATCATTAAGTGAATAAATCTTGGATAATATAAATTAAAACCAAACATGAACACATCCATTGCATTTATGTAACACTGCAATTTAGCACCGTAAACCTTATATTTCGACATGATATCAATGAGTTACAGAGTGAAAGATTGTGGTTCAATTCTTATTTTTGACCCACTATCTGTATCACAAAAGGCTAAGGAAAAGCCCAAGTCACCTGTTCATAAAGGTCAATAAGTGTGTTGTCGGGCAATTTGAGAGATTCAATTGCGAGCAAGACCGAGTCCCAGTGGCCTTGTTGGATGTCTGCGATGAAGCTGTCGATGCTCTCCACAGTGTTGAGCGAGACAGTTGTTTCTTCCTGTAACGTGGTCAAGGTTCTGTAGAGGTTGTTCTCCTTTAGGTATTGCATTATCAGGCGAATGACACTACAGAGAGAAAGGAAGAGACAAAATCCACTGTTCATGTCGAAACACCAAGTTGACCCCATGGGCCGCGTCGTATTCAGAGTAAGAGTGTGTCATCCAGTAACCCATAGGGCCACTGTTCGAATCTCGCTCTGATCGAGTCATGTCTCATTGTGTCCTTGGGCAAGACTCTTCAACCGCCGCTCACAATGGTATTCGGCGTGAATGTTTGGTGGTGGTCAGAGGGGCCTTTAGGCGTGCACTGGAAGCGACGCTTCCGTCAGCCTGTCCCAGGGCAGCTTAACCAGTTGACCACCAGCAGAGTGTGAATGTGCGAGTGCATGAATGAAGTCACCAATGGGTGCGCTTTGAGTGTTCAGTGTCTGGTACATTATCATTATTGTGATTATTATATAGTCTTGATATTTGCATGCTCTTCTGTTGTACTCTGTGCTTGTTATGTTCATGTTCATTAAGATATTATGTTCACAATAAAATTATATTCAATACATGTGCTGATTCAAATATTCTCCTTTTAAAAAGATAATGTTGTCCATTATTAATGTTAGTAATTTAACAATATGTTCATTATTTTGGTTTCAGGTTTCACTGATGTAAAAGAAAAAATCTAAAACAAAACAGAAAACATTAGAACACCACCGATCAGGTCCCGCTGCATCCATCCACAACAATAAGCACATTGCTAATATAGTATCAAATGTCTCCATCATAGCTGAACATTTTTATCTTTACATGTCAAGGCAGAATATATTGAATACAGAGCTTGTTTTGGATGTGCACGTGGTCATGATGTTGTGGCGAGGAGTGCACAACCAGCACAGAAATGTATACTGATGCTGCTACTATGACTACTAACAAAAACAACAAGTGCAACAACAACAATAATAATAATAATAATAATAATAATAATAAATACATTTTACATTTTAAATGGAAGAGCAATATAGATTGTATATCGAGACTTGTACCCCCTGTGCATTCTTACACGTGGATCACGTGTTGCCAGCTAGTGATGCTGATGTTCTTCTCTCTGAAGCCAACTGTGCTCATTAAACCGCGTTAACCCCTCGTAAGAAAATCCGCTAGAGCACTTTTCCCCAAAGGAAGCAAATGAAATGTAATTATGGCCCATCAAAGGCATATCTAAAGAGGCTGGTGCTTTCGTTCCACAGGCACATGCATGCAAAACAGCATACAATCAGTATGACTTCCTTGCAGTAAAATCATTCACCACATATAATTAATGAACCAAATGAGTCTGGTATTCATGAATCAAGAAAATACGTGGCTGCAGCTCAAAGTGAACATCAACATATTGCTAATAACACTTCTGAATAATGCATTAAAAATGTAAATGTGTAACTAATTAAGTGGCTTCATTTAGCAATGAAGTATGAGTTCAAAATTGTTCTTACTCTGAGGGCTCCATCTCCACAGCCATGCTGACGTTGTCTCCTGCAGATGCGGCAACAGACTGAAGTCCGTGGCGACTGTGTGCTCGTCAAAGCCACGTGCAGCTTGTCCACCGAGGCCCGCCCACTGCACGTGTTTCTCGTGCGTGCGGTTCGGCTTCCATGCAACAGTCCAAAACCTTGTGACTGAGCCCCCCCCCCCCCAACCCCCCGGGCCCACTATCTCCCCGCATGCTACACAAAAGAGCAAGAAGCTGCACCCCCGCCTTCCCCTCTGACGCATACCGACACATCGAAACATCTTCTGACCGAGCACGTTGCGATGATGCTGCCGCATCAATCAACATACTCCAGCATCAGCACCACGTGGGCACAGCCCACGTGGATCAGAGCGTGCACGGGGGCCAAAACATATATCTTCAGAAGAGAAACGTGATGTTTTAAACATCCAAAATGTATTTTTATTACTAAATCTGCATGGACGTTTGTGCATCTGTATTGTTTATGCACACGGGACACAGTGTACCCGAAGAAAAACAAAAACAAAACAGGCCAGCACACACACACACACACACACACACACAGACACACACACACGCATATATTTATTTTGTTTGCGGCAAAGTTTTATATATATATATATATATATATATATATATATATATATATATATAAACTGCTTTTGAAACAGAAAGGTGGTCTGTTTTTCTCTAGACATATTGGTTGTCACTTAAATCGATGTGGAAATAATTTTTTTCCTAAAATTTTTGAGAATTGTGGCAGTAATGATATTCATCTATCATTTGTAAATAGATGTCTCTCTCCATTTTTCTAAATAGGAATTCATTTTTGTGTTTTCATTTTTCATGCAAAGATACTGTACCAGATTTGAATGACAGGTTACATAATACGTGAGAGGTTGCACTATTTGTTCTGTAATATCTTTTACTAATGTGATGTCATTACTGAAACAATTGGTAACACAGGGTACACAAGGTTACTCAATGTGCTTCGCATAATTAAAAGATTTACGCACAAAATATTGAGATTTAAAAGCAAAGTCAAAGTAAAAAAGTATCTAACTAAAAATGGGTAAAGTGTGGTTGCAGGCATAATTAAAAGATTTATGCACAAAATATTTCGATTTAAAATCAAAGTCGAAGTAAAAAAGTATCTTACTAAAAATGGGTAATGTATGGTTGCAGGCATCATACAGCCTGCTTCTTTTATTAATCCTGCCCACCAAATAGTTACTCCATCGAGAAGTAAGATTTATTACATTAATTTTGTCGTTTTTCTTCAGATTGGCTCACTAAATTATGTTTATTTATTTGAGTACTTGTATTTTTTCGTTTATTTAAGTAATTGGTTAATTGCAAATAAAACAAAGGAAATTAATTTTGTCGTTTTTCTTCAGATTGGTTCACTAAATTGTGTTTATTTGTTGGAGTACTTTTATTTTTTCATTTATTTCATTAAGTAATTGGTTAATTGCAAATAAATACAGTAAAATAAACCAAAAAGGTTTGTGCATCCCTGCTATCAATCGTTTCCTATTGAACCGCATTTACACGTCGACTTTCTGACAAAGCTAAGTGTAACTGAGGTCATGAGAGGTCAGACACAAAATCACAACCGCTATGCGTAAATCTCGCGAGAATTGTTCACTGAGACGCAAGTTAGCGTTAATTGGCCAGTCGCCGAAACGTGACTACCGAAATGTTCCCTTAAATGGTGTTGCGAATACGGTGAGTTCGCGATCTATTTCCGTTTTGTTAAATCTTGAAAACCCAAACGTCCTGTCATGTTCTAATGTTCTTTCTGTGAGTTTAGATCGCCCACATGTCGCTCAACAAGCAGGTGAGCTCAATTTACTACATTAACCCTTCGTATTCCGCACCTTTGGGATTGTCGGAGTCCAAATGGGACATAAGTGGCCGTGTGGCTGTTTTAAATTGTAGTTGAAGCGTTATGTCTTACTCTTGTGCCGTAGACCGCTGCTGCCAGAGTGGCCCAGCTGCCCCTGGTACGATCTGCCTGCACCAGCCTATCAGTGTTGTACGGGGACACCAAAAGGAGAAATGCCAGCCTGAAGTGTGTGTGTGAGGGCCTGGAGAACAGCGTGACCATGTTGGGTTCGGCGGCTTTTCACAGAGTGTCACCTGTCATCACTAAACTACAGCCTCAAGGTGTGTAAATCTTTTAAATAAGTAAAAGGGAAGAAAGTACAAATTGAAGTATATACGTTTCGTACAAAAGTAAAACTATTTGTTACAGACCAAAAAACTTTGCCGCAAACAAAATACTGTAAATTGTTTCCCTCTTTTACAAACGTGCATATTAGTACTTAGAGAAGAAAATATATTTCCACCTTGACTGTAAACCAAATTCAGCCAGGAACATTGTTAAGTGTTCTGGAAAGCACTTTGTTACGGCTGCAACTGTTGTGAAAGCACGATGTAAATACATAAGTATTGTCAGTGTTTTCAGTTGGAAAAGAAATTGGAAATCTATGCAAGTGGTTGATGCTTTCTCACTAACCTCACTGCCCCATGCATCTCCGCAGTTTCCCTTGCCAATGACATTGCATGTAAAAGTCTGGACTGGTTGGAGGAAACGTTCCCCGTGCTGCACACACCCGCAGACCAGGTGACTACATGAACATCACACTTGATCTTACCACTAGCCGGTCAAACATGGGATAAGCTTAATGTTGGTTATGCATTCAGTGCTACATTTTCATTGTGACTGAGTGATTCCGCTGAGGACACCAACAGCACCTTAAGTGATATTGTCCCATGTAACTTACTCCCACCTCTTACGAACGTGTAAAAAAGCAGCTCTCCTGCTTTGATGCTTGTCTCCTAGCTTGTGGCTGGTGTCCGAAGTAAGGTGCTGGAGATTCAGGATGTGGTGAGTATTGCGGCCCATGGAACTGTGGACTGCGCGCAGCACGCAGTCACATGTGTCATGGCGAGGGTGCAGAAGCCGGAAGACCAGTCACTGGTGGGAAAGGCTGTCAGTGTGTCCACCAGGGGACTAGCTTCTGCGCTGAACGTATCTGAGGCACTGGTGGACCGCATGCTACCGCCTACAGAGGAAGAAAAAAGTAGGCGGCCGAGAGGGGGAGGAAGCACATATACTGTATCATGGCTTGTTTCTAAACTAGAAATAACATTTATGCCGAGTTTATAGAAGAAGAGGATGGTTTAGCGGAAGGTTCTGAGGCAGCCACGTTCGAGAGAAAGTACTCGGTGCGACTGGTGACACTTTCCATTACGCTGTGCAGGAGAACCATCCGGCTGGCTGGAGCCAAGATTCACTCTGCTCAGGTCTTTACTCAAGTTGGTCTACTATCAAAAAACATACAGGACTTGATGGAGAGGCATCTTTGGCACAAGTGAATCAAAAATTCTGCCTCAATAAACACTAACACCGTTGTCTGAGGGCTGGTCACAATTTAACAGGATGCTTAGGACAGTATTGCGGATGTAGCAGCGCAGAATAGCACTGCCTGCTACTGAGGGGTTAATTTATTTGTGGGTTTTTGAGAAACTTTCTGCCCATGTTTATGGTGAAACACCCTACATTATTTTATGGGTATCTTTGGATAATACCCACTCAAAATAATCTAGGTTATTTAGGATTTCATCTTTTTGTCAATTTAACATGTTCTTGATCTAAGTAAAAAAAAAAAAAAGATGTACATAACTTGAGTATAGATAATATATTCAGAAACATGTCAGCATGTGGCAGTACAATTCTACACTACTGCCAACTACAAATACATGTTAGTCCCTTTAGTTTGCTTGATTCATTCTCCAAACTGCTGAGCCTCAATTGAACGGTGTTTCTGCCAAGTACATAGGGAGGCATATTGTTCACATTTACTACTTTCTACAAAACTTCAGAAATGCGTGCTTCTTCAGCTGAGGTAACCACCTTACTGTGGCTCCACCAGCACACTACTTTGTTCATTGACATTAAATGCAGCAAATAACTCCAAAAGTGAGTTAAATAACTAAAACCTTTTTGATCTAGCTCTTACACAAGTGCAGTGAATGAATATAAGATTTGTCACCACTGTCCTGTATTTGCAGATCATGGAGGCTTTTTCACCATCTTCAGGTCAGCTTCGCATCCTGCATACCAGCTGGCTGGCCTTGGCATGGAGCCTGGAGCAGCTCCCGCTACATGTACAGCAGCAGATTGTGTCAACCTTCTTCTACTTCACACAAATGTACAACTTAAGAGTCACCCAACAGAGCTGTTCCAAACAGGATACAAGTGTGTGCCTCAGTGGAGTGGCATCAGAGGCAAATCCAACTCTACACAAGGATATCAAGAATATTCCGCAACCAAATTCCAACTGGCGAGCAAGAAGACCCGCCAGTATCTTAGGTTTGAGAGCTGATCAACCCCACTAGGAAAAGGAGTGGGCAGCATTGACGGGTTTCACTGAGTGGTCTGTGTACTAGTACGTGTAAATAAAGGCACTTGAAGATTGAGCTGACTCATTCAAATGTATTCCAGAGCTGCACCAATAAACCATACATTTTAATTTGTACTTATACATAATAATCAGATGCACATAGTTGTATGAAATTAACGGCAAACATTTTCAGGCTTTGATTCAACACTGGTGTGCGCCAGTTTTCGTGGCAGAAGTTGAGAGCAGCCTCACAGGTCCCAAGGCTACTGGACCTGCACCAAGATCCTGGACTATTAAAAAAAATTAAGCCTATCATCAAAACGTTTACTTGTAAGCATTTATTTCCATCAAAAGGTTGGAACTACGAGTTTTACTAGTGAAGTTGTGTTTTGAAAAGGACGAAACAGCTGAATGTAGACCAAACATTATTTTATTTGACTTCGAGTTCACTTTTGACTGGACTCCGACTTGGATGTGGATGCCCTCAGAGAAGAAAGGCGGCGCCTCTTGGCGATCTGTTCCTGGCGCTTCTCTTTGGCTTCCTGGTAAGGTGATGAAAACTCATGTCAGTGGCAAGGTTTCAAAATAATACATTTTATACAAAGTGTCAGAATGTAAAGCACTAAAACAGCTCTTAATCAGAGGACACATAATTCAGCGATAAAAATTAGCCTGGAAATTCTGATTCATCGCAACAGCGGTGAGTCTGGTGGGAGTTGCATCAAAAGTGCATTTCTGAGACAGGGCAAACAAAGTCTGAAGGAACCAATCAGCGAAGAGCCAAGGTGACGTAATAAAAGCAACTCGTGTCGGCAAGACAATTTTTTAAATTGCTTCCAGTTCCATCAGCTGCTGCTGTTGCAATGACTTATGCGTTTCTGCTCATTTAAAACGGAGTCTAATGCTGAATGAAAAAACTAGACTGTCCCAGGCTCCATTTTGAACGATATGAAGATAAGATTTCCACTGCCAAAAGCGGCGTTGCTCTCAAAGGACACGTCACAGCACGTGAACAAATTTGATTGAACGACCAGTTTTGAAACGAGGCTCGGCCTTGGTCTCCAGACCCACTTTCTTAGTGGTTGTGGCTTGCCAGGCTAGATAAAAACATAGCGTGTGCTATTGGCTCTAAAAGGCTATTTAAGCACACAATTCTTACCGGCTGTTTTTGAAATGCAAAAAACAGCTGGAGCGGTTCAGTGAGGTGTCCGTGCTCGAAAACAGCCAGAAATGTTGACTTTGGCATGACTGTCTAATGGGAGCATTGTGCTCAACTAAATGCATGCCTATTTGAACTAAAATGAAATGAAGCATGCCCTCAAGATTACCTTCATCCTCTTAGCCAGCAGCTTGGCGTACTCAGATGCCTCCTCCTTGTTCTTCTGGGTGCGCTTCCTCTTCAGGGAAATGCGGCGGCGTTTGTGCTGCAGCACACGAGGGGTCACCAGTCTCTGGATCCTGGGAGCCTTCGATCTTTGCTTCTTCCCTGAAAACAACGTTGACTGTCACTTAGCATGCATGTTACAGCAATTGAGACTGACAAGCAGGCAGACAGTCCATTTTAGCTAAGCGATATATTGCTGGCGTGGGGCTGAAACCTGCCCATAGCCACATTGGTAAATATCATCAGCCCCCACCCCAAAAACTATAAAATGGTCAGTCATTGTGTTTTTCTTTAACAAATGGTTGAAAATTGCTTATTGGACAATACAGTGTTAATGGGCTCAAGAAACATACCCTTTGATGCTATGATATAGAGAACGTGAAGAATCATGAGCATAGCCAGTCGCTTAAATTATGTCCCTAATTACTAATTGCATTGTGTCACTTTAGATCGGACACTTGACCACCAATACAAATATGTCCCTCTAATTTCAAGTTAATGACTAACAAATTACCAACACCCTAAAAAAATTGCACACTGTATTCATTAGCACTGAATCCCTTTCCAGCAATGTGAACCGATTTGGAAGGAACAGCTCGTCGCATTTAATGATCAAGGCAGGATTTACTACCAACACCTGGAGACTAACCTTCTTTATTCAGGGGTCTCCTCACAACATATTGTCTGACATCATCCTCCTTGGCCAGGTTGAAGAGCTTGCGGATCTTGCTGGCCCTTTTGGGGCCAAGGCGGCGGGGGACAGTGCTGTCGGTCAGCCCAGGGATGTCCTTCTCACCTGAGGCAGGTTGGAAAAAGATATGTCAGTGAATTTTGCTCTTCAATAATAGTGTTCTCTGTGAACAATATAGCAGTCAATGTGAGAGAACTGCAGTTTCAACCAGCCACAGTTTGGTCTGGTCGTATCCGGTGAGTCCTCTACAATTCCTCTGGCAACACACTGTCCCACCTTAATGACCGGAGCAGTCAAAAAAGAATCCATTTGTGTGCCATGAGCATTCTTCCAAAGACTCAACCAAGTGACCGTACTTGCCCAGCAGCAGATGGCAGGCCTCTATTTGGCCAAACCCATCTTGGAATAATAGTGAACAATGTCATCAGTATGATATGAGTGATAAAGTGAAAGTGTTTCAAACAAAAGAGAATGACAATTTTGGAGAAATGTAGCGAAATGACAAGAAATGAGGAAGAGTGAGAGGACTCCAGAGTTGGGACATATATATAACATGGGGAGTTGAACAACATTGGCGAAATTACCTCACATTCTTCTAAAATGCTCATTCATCACTATAAGCCACATTTCAACTCAAGATAACAGATTCAATTGTGTCGACTGTTTTGGTTAACCTGAGTTCAAACATTGGCTGTTGTCCGTATGGGAAGAACAGTATCAATGAGCTGAGATAACGACTCATTTCTTTTCTGATGGCAAAAAGGCTGTGTGGTAGGCAACTATGTTGCTTTCAGACCGTATGCACAAACATGAGATAATATGACACGTTCCTTAAAATTTACCTTTCTTGACAATAACCAAGTTGAGAACACTGAGGTTGGCGTCAACAATGCAACCGCGGACAGACTTGCGCTTGCGCTCGCCAGTCCTGCGAGGACGGTAGCAGGAGTGGCCTTTGCTGAGCAGCAGGCGCACACGGCCGTGAGTCAGAACACCTTGTTTCATGGGGAAGCCCTGCTTGTCATTGCCTCCGCTGATGCGCACCACGTAACCCTGAGAATAGAGAAAGGAGAAGTGAGTGTAATGAAGTGATGAGGTGCACGGCTTTTGATGCTTATAATTACTGTGTTCATAGTCATTTATTTGGCAGACAAGATATGTGAGAGAACTACAGTTGCAACCAGCCACTGTTTAGGCCTGGTCATATCCGGTGAGTTCTCCACGGTTCCTTTAGCATCACCCTGTCCCATCTTAACGACTACAGGTCAGTCAGAAAGATTCCACGAGTGTGCCACATTGACATCTGTAACACTTGCAAATTACATTATGGGAGACTAAAAATCACAATTGACCTTCCATTCATCTCCAAGGGGGTCAGCAGCCACCTCTGTGGCCATGCGCTTCTCATAGAAGGTTCGCAGCTTTCGTTCATCGTCCACTTCAATCAGCTTTTGGCAGCCAGTGGCGGGGAACGAGATGTTTAGCTGCAAAACAGAGCATGTGTGGCCATTAACGTCTAGCTCTACATGCCAATGATAATTTAGCGAGTGTCCACGTCAGATTAACAACTAAATGAGATTCCAAGTTAAGGTCCAGAATAAATACATTTGTTGCCACTTAGCTAACGTCGCGACGTTAAACATTCTATTCAGGAAACTCCGGCCACGCAGGCCCATTACTAGCGATGAAGCTAGTAAGTCATGAAGCTAAAGCTAGCCATGCCCCAAATTACTTTCTAGACATAAATTCTTGCGTTTACCAAGACTTCAGCAAGGACCCGAATGTAAAACATATGCATTATGCCAATACACACATTTAAGAATAGTCATTGTGCCCAAGTGACTTCGACTCCGTGTACATTTCGATATGTGAGACGCCATGTTTCAACACTCGATTATTTTAGTTCGCGCTACAATCAAAGCAAATCCTCAGTGAAGAGCGTTCTATTGCCACGGCTTTGGGGGCCGCTTCGTTTTTTTAAATAACCGCTTTACATATACGACAGTATTTCAGGAAAATTTGATTTCTACAAAAGTATAGACTTGGATAAACGTACCTTCATTTTGCCAAACCGGCCCAACGACGGTCCGCCACGAAAAAGAGACCGGATATCCGCTCCGGGATCTCACATAGCTGTGAAATGTTCTCGCGACATCTCACGTTTCACTAGTTTACGAATACAGTAAACATTTTGGTGCTAACCGAGGGCACAAAATGAAAAAGGTAAAAATCGTTTGCTATAAAAATGTGCGGTGCATGCACTCATTAGGAGTGTGTCTGAAACGCAGTAAATTAATTCGATTCAATAATTGACGTGTCAACCAGGCTTTGGGAACAACTCAACTGCCTGAGTAGAGCTTGTTTGTCCATAGAGTTGCGCAAAGCCAAGAAAGTTACTTTCACCTTTACCATCGTCCGTTTTGTTTTGATAGTTGAAACTCTGGTGGAGACAGTCATCAGCATGTGTGCGTGTATTATTCATCTGCAATGAAATTGCCTACTACAGTACGAACAAACGCAAATATCATGAATAATATTGACCTATTACTGTATTTATATTCATTTTTAGTAATATGTAACTGCATAGAATGGTAAACATCATACTAAAGATTATTGTTATCTGACGATCGGTTGATCTTCTCGTAACTAATAGTAGTTAGAAGATAATGGCGTTTTCCCCTTCCCGAAAATACAGTAAAACAAAACAAACAAAAAAAATGTGTTTGGGACTGAATTCTCTAACCAAAAATAAATACTCTTCGGCTGAAAACAGAGCGTCAGCGCGATGACGTTGAACGTGACGTTGAACAGAACAGTAATCTTTGTCAAGTCACAGTACAGGCGCAAGATATGAGGCAGTCTAGAAAATCTTAGCATCATTTGATGTCCTTGTGCTCGCCGTTTTGTATGAATTTCCTTGAGACCAAAGACGAGATCTTACAGATTCATCTCGCGTTTTTGTTTTTGCGTGGCGGGACGACAACAGCATTGTCTCTCCCTCGAGCGCAACTAGTCCAGACATGAGTAACGTTAATCTGATTTTCTGGGACCACTTGCAGGCTGGGAGTTCCGATGTGGATTGGTGTGAAGGCAATTACCTTATTTACCCGGGCATCGCTGAATTTTACAACACGGTCAGTGTGCACTTTTCGTTGTAACCGTGCGTTTCTTTTGGATGTTTTTATTTTTATTATTTTCCATATTAACGCAGCTCGGCTTGCCATGAGCAGCTGTCATGTTCCTAGTTTAGTTTTTCTTTGTATCGAACTGCTGCGGCTTTCGAGACTTGATGTTTACCGTTTGGGCTGCAGCATCAAGTTACACATGTCAGTGTGGAGACCTCGCACGTTGGAAAACATCTGCCTGCGTGTTTTTTTTTCACATGGGTTTCCTTTTGTTTGTCATTTCAGATCAGCAACATTTTGTTTTTTGTTTTGCCGCCCATATTAATGTGCTTGTTTCGCCAATATGCAACACATTTCAACAGTGGGATTTACCTCATTTGGACCCTCCTGGTCGTGGTGGGTAAGTTGGCTTCTGTGACGTGATCTTTACTGAGTGATGATGACCCATTTTCTGTGCCAACAGTCAACTCAGTCACTGCAGTAAAATAACCCTACTGTACTTCTGTAATATAGAAATTAAATATGAAGTTTACTTTCAGGCTTGAAGTCATTATAAAAGGTAATAGTGTAAGTATAATAGTTATTAGGTTCCTATGTTTTTTTTTAATAAATACGAAAAGCTTATTCCGAGTGAAAGGAAATTATTGTGCGTAAAGGTAAATAAGTCATACAAATATATACATGTGATTTGAAAGTAACATAATTTTACAACATTATTCATAGAGGTCAAGAAGCAAGGTAATCATATTGGAAATTAGATGTAAAACCAATAAAATATGGAGTTCTCCACATGGTGCATGAAAAACACATTGTTGCTGCTTAAAGGGGAAGTCAAGTCAAAAGTTTTCTTTACAATAATGCTCAATGCAGCCCCACTTGACTAAACACGATATTCTGATTGATATTGTGTTTGTGCCTAACGGCTCAGCTTCCAAATGTCACATCACCAAACCCTGAAAATATATGAGCGATGATTGATCATTGGCTGAGCCTTGAGGCACTGTGATTCATTTTCAGTCAACAGCAAGTGGCGAAGTGGCCACCCCCTGAGATGGCTAAAAACAGGTGGATTTTGCTGCTTAATTCAGATTCCACAAACACAGCATTAATCAGAATGTTCTGTTTAGACTAGTGGGGGTGCACAGAACATATTATTGGAAAAAAAAATGTTGCCTCTTTAAACGCGTGACACTGAGCAGCCTGGACAGAGATGTGTGCACATTGGTTGAGAAGTACTAGGAATAAGTTCTGAATATCCAGTTCTATAATCACCCTCATAGTCTCATTAGCTGTATCTTGAAGCTATCTTCAACATTTATATAATGACTAGGCTTATTTATTGGTTGAATGAAGCCAGCTCCGACTTCATTTGATTTGACTCAATGGTCTTCAGTCTTAAATGGTGCCTCTGTATTTAACAACGCTCTAGAGGAATTACGGCGCCTTGTTCCCTCAGTGTTGATTTTAACCGACAGTAACCCCCACTCCTTCCATTTCCCTCAGGGTATTTTCACTCAGGTCAGAAAGTGGTAGCGTGAACCAAAAAGATTTGTGTGTGCATTCTACAGCAGGTTTATGTTTCAAACAGATTGTGTCTGCCAAGAATATTCTATTATTTCCCTCGAGGGATTCATTCTCTATCTATCGATCTATCTATCTATCTATCTATCTATCTATCTATCTATCTATCTATCTATCTATCTATCTATCTATCTATCTATCTATCTATCTATCTAATACACACATGTATACACTGTATGCACGTGTGTGTGTGTGTGTGTGTGTGTGTGTGTGTGTGTGTGTGTCTGTATATATAAAATGTTATTATTATTACAGTATTATTAATTCCTCGAGGGGGCGGCCCGGTGGTCCAGTGGTTAGCGCATTGACTTCACAGTGCAGAGGTCGTGGGTTCGATCCTGGCTCCGGCCTTCCTGTCTGGAGTTTGCATGTTCTCCCCAGGCCTGCGTGGGTTCTCTCCGGGTACCCCCACCCTCCCATTCCAAAATAATGCATAGCAGGCTGATTGAACACGCTAAAATCGTCCCTAGGTGTGAGTGTGAGCGCGGATGGTTGTTCGTCTCTGTGTGCCCTGCGATTGACTTGCAACCGGTTCAGGGTGTGCCCTGCCCAGCACCCCCGCGACCCTTGTGAGCATAAAGCGGATCGGTAAATGGATGGATGGATGAATCCCTCGAGGAACCTTGCCCCATCTTTGCTTGTGAATAACCGAGCAATTCAGGGAAGCTCCTTTAATAGCCAGTCATGGCACCCACGTGTCCAGTTAGACTGTTCACCTGTGGGATGTTCCAATCAGGTGTTTGATGAGCATGAGTCTTTTTTGCCACCTGTCCCAGCTTTTTTGGAACATGTTGTAGCAATAAAATTCAAAGTTAATGATTATTTGCTAAAAAAAAAAAACGTTTAGCAGTTTGAACATTAAATATCTTGTCTTTGTAGTGTATACAACGAAATATAAGTTGAACATGATTTGCAAATCATTGTATTGTGTTTTTATTTATATTTTACTCAACGTCCCAACTTCAGTGAAATTGGGTTTGTATATTAAATACAACCTTTTTTGTAATGGTCCTCACACATCAGATGGTCGGTATCTCCAATCTATCTCGAGAAGAGACAATAGGGACTGTTTGGACAGGGGCAGTTCTTCCAATACACATCACATCCAAATTCAATCTTAGCGGCACCTTTTGACGTTTCCAATGAGTACCTCTCTTTTTACATTTCCCACAATAGGTATTGGATCAACATACTTCCATGCTACCCTGAGCTTCCTTGGCCAGATGCTGGATGAGTTGGCCATCTTATGGGTACTCATGTGTGCCATCGCCATGTGGTTCCCCAAAAGATACTTGCCCAGGATGTTCAGAAGAGATCGGTATGACAATCATTATGGTTGATGATGCATTCATGACTTCTTGAGTCTTTAATGGGATATTTAGTTCTGTTGTTACTCCCGAAGTTATGAAATGAGTGATCTGGTTTTTGTGAAACTTTTTTTTAAAATTTAGATTGAATTCCAGATCTTAAATACGTATTGAGCAGCAACAGTTTATGGCGTATGCGCACTATTCTGTCACAAGACATGTCCACTGCTGTCACACCTTCAGTTTAATTATAGGCCGGTCTAAGATAGCTGACACCAGTAAAAGCTGCATCACATGTCCTCACTTCTCTTTCCATTGTCACACAGCCATTGTGGTTGCTCTTATTTGCCATGAAGCTCCATTTTATTGAATGTCAGTTCGCTGTAGAAAGATTTTGAGCCACCTGACATCCTACGCTTAACTGTATACTTCTCAAGTGTGATAAAAGCTTATTTATCTAAATTTGATTTGCTCTTTGCCCTAGGTCGAGGTTCAAAGTGGTCATCGGTATCCTGTCAGGGATCACGACAGGGTTGGCCTTTGTTAAACCGGTTGTAAACTCCTTGTCGCTTATGACTCTGGGCATTCCATGCACCGTGCTGCTCATCACCGAGCTTAAAAGGTCAGTTGTCCACCGGTCTTTGAGATACTCGTGCGAAATGCAGATTTGAGTCATGAATTGCTATCAGAGAACAATGCTCTTATCGTGCCCTCAAAGCTATTTGGCACTGGTGTAGTGATACAGATTCACCCTGTATTGATTTTATATGTCATCGCATCACAAGAATAGCTCAACTCAACTTACTGACCTGAATCTCCTCTCGAATAAAACTTGTCTCCTTCTCGTGTGCAACAGCCACACGCTGAGAAGTTCAATACAGCAGACCTTTTGCCCTTCTCCATTGTTGTTGTTTGTTAGCGTCACGTTCTGACTGATTTGCTCGTGTTTTTTGCTGTATTATTTTGATGTTGAAAACCAAGCAGCAAACAAAGCTGCATCAAACTGAGCTGAGGAAAGCCAGTACTCTGGTATCATTAAAAAAAATTAAAAATAAATAAAAAATGCATTACTGCCCTAGTGGTCCCTTGCGTCGTAATAAACAAGAACAATGTCATAAATATGATTGGCACAACTCAAGCACTGCTTGCCATCCTGTTTATAGTGCAGTGTATACCGAAGGTGAACCAAAGGTCAAGGAAGTGTTTCAGACTAAAATGAATTGCTCGGTTGCAAGCTAGAGTTTTACATAATCATATTTCCTCATTAAAAAGCCAATGAAATTTCCTTTGGGATCTCTCCATTGAAGCAATAATGAGTGGATGCAACACTTCTGCAAATGCTTTGAAGATGATGTGAATTGTGAACCTGCCAAAACAAGAAGACAACAAAAAGAAATACCCAACATAGGTGGAGAAAAAAATACATCATTTGGAACACTTTTACTTTGCAGTGCAAGCTGTTGAAAATTGATTTATTATTATTGTGAGTCCCCGACTGATTCGTATTGAAGTTTTGCTGGCAGTTGGCACTTTCTCAGGGCCACTTAGAAGAACACCCTGCCTCCCTCGGGAAGCCTGAACCGAAATCATGCAGGGCTGTTCCTTGTGCAGCCTCTTACTTCACATCTACTGTGGAAAAGTCTTAATGAAAGGAATATTTTTCTGAGAAGTTGCCAGGGTGCCTTTAGCCCATTGACCCCCCTCACTGCTGTCAGTCTGTGATTGACTGGTGATCTGTGCAGGGTGTACCCCTCGCCCTGTGGGACAGTTTAATATGTGTTTTCTTTTGTCTGTATACACACCATCAACATCATTTGGGTTTTGAAAACACAAACCTATGAAGTGGAAGATTTGGAAAACAAATGTGAACACTGAAACTCGTTCTCTGTGAAAGCAATATATTGTGCTGGGGGAATCCTCATGCCTTCAAAATGACTTCTTTTCAGGAAATCAATAAAACACACACACACACACACACACACACACACACACACACACACACACACACACACAAACACACGCTAACTGGCTTGAGTCCCCAAACACTGCTCCATTCAAGTTGGTGTGTGCGTGTGTGTGTGTGTGTGTGTGTGCGTGTGTGTGTGTGTGTACTGTATGTTTGTGTATTGTCAAGGGGCAAATGTCAGCATGCAGTCAGCAGTACATGACCTCCTACCTTTTGACCTTCTGTACTGGGACTGCAATTTGGAGTTGTTTCCTTTCACTGTCGGCCTCACTTATCATGGCTACTCTTACGAAATCAAGTCTTCTATTGTTCAACCTGATAATTCTTGACATTATTGTCGGTGCCAGTCATCTACGGAGGTGGCTTGTTTTTGTTGGGGGAGAATTCCTGTTGCCCTATTCCATCTGACTTTGGCCTTTGCTAAGTCCGTAATATGTTGTTGTTTGCTTACCTCTTTCAGTACGACCAATTTCCCCTCACTTGCGTCACATCCACAGGGACACCAAAAAAAAAAAAAAACATTATGTCAACAACATTCCATTCCACTGTGACATGACTAATTGTGAGGGCAATAAACTCAATATTTTATGTAAAGAACATTCCATTCCACTGCGAAATGACTAATTGTGACCACAATAACTTCAGTCATAGGATAATTCTATGAAAAATTAAAATCACATTTAAAAGAACAAAAATTGCTTTGACAAAGATGTAGAGCTTTGTGTCTTAGAATAAGATACCGTTAAAGGGAAAGGCAACTCCAAAAAATTCTTACAATAATATGTTCCATGCACCCCCACTCGTCTAAACATGGAATTCCGATTAATATTGCATTTGTGCAATATGATTTCTAAAGAAAAATCCACCTGTTTTTGTGCATCTCAGAGAGCGGCCGTGTTCCCTCACAGTGCCACTTGCCGTCGACAAAAAATGACATCATAGTGCTGAAGGGCTCGGGTAACGTCCGCCACGGCTTAGCCTGCAAATCCGGACTCTACTAGCAATTGAGTCTGGTGGGTAGTCACATCAAGCACACTTCTGAGCCGGGTCAAACCTGAGAAAACGAACAGTTCGGAGGAACCAATCAGAAAAGATCCGAGGTGACGTCATAAATGCGATTTGTGGAAGTCGTGGGAAGCCACGTTGAAGGGCTTGGTCACTAGACCCACTTTCTTAGTGGGCGTGGCTTGCCAGGTTACTCACGGCTCACTTGTTTTCTGGGTTTGATGAGCCCTTAGGCACTGTTATGTAATATTCATATTCATTCTATGGTTATTTTCATCTACTATCACAGCCTAGGTACCTTTTTGTGGTGGCATTACACACACATAAATGTTAAATCAAGCAGTCAGATGCTCACTGAGCGAAAGTTTGTGACGGTTTTGAGTACTATATGTTGTCAGTGGAGCATTCATGAAATCTCCCTGTCACTTCCCATTTTTTTCCCCTCTGGCTTTTCATTGAAACTCCACCCAAGATAGACATGTGAGCCCTTTCACCACTTATCATTGCGTCCAACTGTCTCACGTTCTTGACTTTCACAAGCAGCCCCCCTCCTCAAAACAAGTCCTGGTGCCATTTCTTATCTTGCATGCTTCTGTCATAGCTGATAGTCACTGTATTACAGACACACGACTAAGAACTAATGCATCTGGCACATTGGCTCTCTTGGAAGGAAGTGCTTGTGGCGGTTGACATGTCCTAAAAGCCAAGATAGTCAGCAGCATCTCGTTTGGCAGAAGTTGTCCTTGTGACATAATAGAAGACATTTCCCTTTGGGAGGAAGTATCACAAGCCAGCTATTCTTCAGTATTTCCTCTTGCCCCGGAGTAGCCTCTGCAATCTTCCAAAACTCTTAAAATAATAGATTGTTATATAGATAATTATGAGAAAGACATACCGTATCTGACACTTTATGTTCTCCTTGTCAAAAAGTTTTGTCAGTTTTTTAAAAATATTTTTCATGTTGCAATGGGTGTAATTCCCTGAATTTGAAACCACATTTAAAATCAAGATTCATTGTCATTTTTCGACATAGAGTAAAAGGAGTTTGGTGCAGCTTAAGGTCCCTGTATGTATAAAAACTCAAGGCAGTCACAAAATACACAGTAAAAAGTTCAAAATCCATGACAGTCACTGGATAAAACTTAATATGGAGGTGGTTGTTTAAAAAATAGCCTGTCCAAAGAACGTAAACATTTAGGATGAAAGAAAAAGAAGAGTATGTATGAGAGCAGAGAAATTGTGCATTTTTCCCCCCCACAATTTTAAACGGGAGTATTAATAAAATGTCTGTGATAGTGCAAGCTTTTGCCAAAAGATCTTACAGATTCAAGAATTATTAACTCTTTTTATCACCTGTTTTTTGTGACACTGAAATTAATCTCTATTAAGGTGTGGTCCTATCTTGTGCAAGTGAGCCACCCAATTAAATATTTAGTCCTGGCCAGTGGCAATTACGAATTTGTTAACAAGTCAACTAAGGGCACAGCTGGTGGTGGTTGCACGTTTGAGCCCCGAGTGTTTAAAAAAAAGTGTGTGTGTGTGTGTGTGTGTGGGGGGGGGGGCAAATTATGAAGCAAATTCGGTACTCCGCCAAGATAGTTTGGATTGTATTTTCTCTTCATCAAGCCAGTGAATTACACATGTCAGTTCGTGTGCAGATCTGAGTTTATGGCACATACCGGATCTGATGCTTATCAGATGCTCACACTGTCATCTTAAGCTAATTTGTTTACTCTTATCATTTCTGCGCCATCACAGTTGAACTGCTGATTGAAGGCTTAACATCTGCTGCTTTTACTTCATTTTAAAGAGAAACTTTGATGCACCTTTTTTTTTTTCCTGTTACACTAATGTTAATTTCTCCTTGGAGTAACGGCAATCGGAATGAAAAGCTTGTCTGTGAGCATGAGCGTGTGACAGTGACTGCACTGTTCAGCCAGCAGTGCGCTTATGTGTGTGCGCGTGCGTACTTAAGGACACAACTAAGAATAGTTTTGTATCAGCAGCATCGTGGAGTCATCCGTCTCAGGGTCACCGACTGGAAAGAAAAATAAATATGAATAAATAAATATATCATAAAATTATTTAAATGATATGACAACAAATGTGAATAGTACTGTGACTATTGTATTTATATTGCACTTAATTGAACTTATTGACCTAATCCATATTTATATTTATATTGCACTTAATTGAACTGTGTTTTCTTTTCTCTTCTTTCTACCCACAATCTTGCTGCTGAAGGCTGTAAATTTCCCCAGTGTGGGACAAATAAAGGATATCTTATCTTATCTTATCTTAAACAAAGAACTATAGATCAAAGGATCTGGCTTGCTGCTCTTCTAAATATGGAGGATAAAAAATGCTATCTGAGAAGAGAGCCGTTAACTAGCAGTTTTGCTCTCGACTTATGGAGTCGTGTAACACAGGCCTGAGAACCATCCGGGAGATTTGTCAAGCGGGAACACAAAGCTTAGTTTTGTCTGAAACACACCACCCACGTCTGACTGTCTTGAACGAATCCTTCTGATTTGCATTGAAAAAGAGGCACTATTTGCAAAGTGCAAATGACTGCTTATGTCGAAATCAAGGCACTTATTTGGGGCAATAACCTAGCAGGCCATATGAACCCCACAGAAAATGTTTTGGAAAAGTGCAGGCACACACACAGGGGATTGCATTCATGTTCTGTCCATTAGGGAGGGGCCAATTAGTGAGCGTACAGGTCGTTGTAATGCCATTTTCTAGTATAGTGAAATTATTCTTTCAACAAAAGCCCTCAGTGACATTCTTTGCTCTTCTTTTTGTTGGAATGCTATCCTGTTCTGAGAAAACTGCTGCATGTGGTACAGTGGTAGTCTCCATTCTTATTCATTTAGGGCCCATCATTGTATCCCTATACAATATACATACCCACACCTGTCACCTATATCAGTTTTGAATGTTTAGTGCACAGCAACAATTTAGCTCTATTGCTAATTAGCATAATAAAGCAATCGTGTCTTTAGCACAGATTTCCAGACGATAACGCACATTGATTAATAAATCACATTTTTGTTAAATATGATGTTTGTATATAATTACTATTTTGCCTTGTTACATATAGCAATATTATTTTATTTTATTTTTTAAACATTTTGTCACTTTGTTTGTAGCCATAACAGATTTGGAGGAGTCGAAAGTGAAATAGATATTTAGGAATTATGCTATCAGAGATGCGTGTGCTGAAAGATTAGGATGGGACTAGGGGTGTGCATCTCTCCAATAAAAGTCGATTCAATACACATATCAATACGATACGAATCAAGACGGGTACATTTTCAAGTGGAACTACTCGATTCATTGGGATTAGGATTTGATTCAATGTGAAACTGCTGTAGCTCATGTTTTTTCATATTTAACAACACGTAAAAGCTCTTCCAAGCCCGAACTACTCAATTGAATTAAAGTTTAAAAACAACAAAACAAAACATAAGCACCGTCAAACCGATTTATACTTGGTGTGCATCTCTCATAAAATATGATTTGATACACGGGATGGAATACAATCCAAGGATGGTACATTTTAAAATACAATGAGTCGATTCAGTCAGATCCAAACCAATTTTCTGATTCAAATTTTTGTTATACTCATGTAAGCGGAACTTTGTGACAGCCGTTTTTGTTGTAGAGTACGAGTCGTAGCTGTGCTGCTCAACACTATTTATGTGTCACAGGTGTGAAAACCCACGTGTGTTCAAGCTGGGTCTGATCTCAGGGATCTGGTGGGCTCTAGCTCTGCTCTGCTGGCTCAGCGACAGGATTTTCTGTGAAATGTGGTCATCTGTCAACTTTCCCTATTTACACTGTGCTTGGTAAGCTCACATCACAGCACACAAGAAACTTAAACAAGTAGCACTCTATGCATTTGGGTGCTTCGAAATGCAAGATCTATTCTGCAATCAGACATTTAATCCTAACATTTTTTTCTTTGCACACAATAAAAGCAATTTTATATACAACAGGTCCATATTGTTTGTGCTTATTACTAAAGATGGACATAAATTAACTGAAACACTGTCTTGATTGTGTAGAATAGATTTTGGACTAATTGTGTCTGTAAAAAAGCAGCACAGTGCCATAGTGGTCTTGTGTGCATCATGGTTCTGACATTAAAAAAGGTGCAGTTTTGATTGACTGTTACATACATCTGCATCGTTGCAATGTGAGGCACTAGTGATTAAAATTTAGATTTGCAGCAAAACCGGTGGCCCACTTATGAAAACTAGTTGCCACACACCTTGCACTATCTTACAGTTGAGTCGGTGTCATCTACGTCGCTCTCTGTGCAATTGGTTTGTCTACATGTGCCCTGCGATTAGCTGGTGACCGGTACAGGGTATACCTATGTCTCGTTCAATGTTGTCGCAAAGCAAAACAGTTCTGGGTTTGCATGCTCTACTTGTGCACTACAGAAGATAGAGTGTCAAACAGTCATTTGAGAGTTGTAGCTTATGGTACTTTACTTTATTACACAACACTTTGTGCCCTTTTTTTTTACCTTGAATTCAACAAATACCTCAGATTTTAAAAAAAGGATAATAAGAAACTAAAATATCAAAGTTAATTTTAAAAAAGAAGCCTTTTAATAAGAAAAAAATGATCAAAACAAACAAAACTTGTTCCAAAAATTAAAACGTTACATTCAAAAAGCAAAAGTCAAAATGAGGGGAAAAAAAACTGCTACTGGAAAAATCCCAAACTATTATAATCCTTCAATCATTGCTTGTCTCCGTTCTCAGCTCTGTGATAAACATTTTGAGGTATACACCACTACTTGCCCAAAGCTACCTCCCTGTAACCCTAAACAGGATAAGATACTGAGATTTTTATTCCCTTCAATTTACAAGCGAGTCTGTTCTTGTACTTCTCTCTGGTTCATTCACAACTGTCATTCTTGCAGGCACATCCTCATTTGTCTGGCTTCCTACTTGGGATGTGTCTGCTTCGCCTACTTTGATGTTGCGAGCGAGGCCCCAGAGCGAGGTCCAGTCATTATGTTCTGGCCCAACGAGAAATGGGCCTTCATTGGCGTCCCCTACGTTTCATTCCTGTTTGTGCACAAGAAATCAGCTATCAAGGTGACTTAAGGTGATCCATGATTGCTCAGCGGGTTGCACTTTGGCATTTCTCACCGGGCCGTGTCCCAACAAGATTCATCATCAGACCGGTGGCCTCCATGAAGCTTTTTGGATTGGATCACAGAGGTGGTCGTTATTACCAGCAGTACTTCTGCAGCACTGTCAAAAGAACAAAATGTGCCACAAGCAATGTGACTTGGGGACATTCCCGGTGGCTTATTATGATGTCAGTGTTTTAAATGTGCCACGAAGCTTGACCAGAGGAGCATGTGATATGTTATTGAAGTATTATGCATTTTCTGCTTTATTAAATGTTTTGCACATGGTATGTATGATAAGTCAGAAACCCTCAATGTAAAGTATTAGATTGCCTTGACAACCTCCTGCATCTAATAGGTGCCCCGCTGGCTGTTATGAAACCAGCATTTCAGACAATAATGTACTGGATACAACAACTGTGATAATTGCATCATACAAAACCAGCTGCTCAGAGTTCGGTGCAACTCTTCCAATGATGTCTTTAATACCAGCATGATAATGTGCTTGACTGGAAACATACTCCTCTTCTAAAATAAACAATGATGTCTTTGTATATTAACGAATGAAGAGCCATACAACCAAAAAGTCAAAAAGTGAAGGTTGACATCAAAATGGTTCACATTTAGTAATGGACAAACAGCAAATCACTCTCACAACATTTCAGGTCAAGTATAGCTATTTCATTTCAATTAAGCAGTAAGTGTCTTTCAAATGGTCTGTTGCTGTTTCACATTGTATTTGATGGAAGTGTTTTGTATTTAACATGTCCTATTCTTTGACGTTTGTTTATTCTGTTCAGACACAAAATGTTATACTATAAGCTTCGAAAATGTTTGAGAATTATGCGCAAAGCCTAAATCAAACTGGATAATGTGTTGCAGAAGAAAATGAAAGTGCAAAGCACTCCTGTAAACATGGTACAGTATATACTGTGTGCTATGTAGGCTGTGGGTATTTGTTTCCACTTAAGGGAAGCAGAGTTGGCAAATTTCTCTCAGGCACCAACTGATTTAGTTATTAAATTACAGTTCATAAAATGATTGGGCAGGTTTTTTACGTCCAACTTGAATGTTTTTTTTTTTTAACCAAAAATAAGATGTAAGAAATTTGAAAAGGGAAACATAGGTGCTAAAAAGGTTTTAAATAAGAAAAAAGCACCTCAAATGATTGTATTTCATGTAAGAAAATGGCCTCAACATTGCTGACATGTACACATGAAGGGTCATTTGAATTGCCACAGAAACTGTCATCTTGATAATACACAGTGATGTTTCAACTCCAAAATATGACATATGAATGGTTTTGTTATTGTATAAGTACATTTGTATTGCCAAATACAACTATATTTTTGCCGTATCCTCCAGATATACACTACTGCCAATGTGAGCAATGTCTCATCGTGGATCTGAAGAATACATGATTATATAGTTTTGAATGAATTGCAGTGCACATTGTGAAGAAGATAATTTAAGTAATATTGGAGAGCTTTTTTTCTCATTATCGCGACACAGTAAGTTGTGTAATTTGACATGAACTTTTGTGTATGTTGTTTTTTTTCTCTTCTTCAGACCGCAGCACAGATTTATTTATTTTCATAATTTATCCTGTTTTGTAAACAAACATTTGTAATAGATTATAATATTGGTACTTTATTTTATCCAATAAATGGAGTCAATGACCGCCACAGCCTCTGCTTGGAACGTCATTCGTTATTGAATGACACTTTTGTCCACTATGAGGCAGTGTTTTCCCAATTAATATTTCTCTCAAATCACCAAACCCAGCCAGGGGACTTTTCGAGTGCAGATTTCCCATCTCGATACAGTTACAGTATAGTATAAATGTAGTCTAATTCAATTTATTTTAAGAAAATAGGTTACTCTTTGGACCCACTAGAATACAATAAAATAACAAATGTGAAAGTGGTTCGCCGATTGCGACTCACCATTTTGTTTAATTTTTTGAACTCATTTTGATTTACAAAGGTAATTATTTCCTGTGGCTCAATGTGAATGTTTTAACTCTTATTTCTCCTTGAGTCACGTACTTGATTATCCACTAAGAAAAATTAACCGAGGAAACTCAGTTTAGGAAGTCCCGCCTCCAGTGAACATTGCGATGCCTCATTTGTTTCCACACGCGTCAATCAAACTGCCATGTCCAGATAGTGGGTCAAATAGAAAACCAGTAAAATTTAATCTGCTTGAATCCTGTGGATTTTCCTGGCCGCCAACCATCAGGGACTCACGTTTTTGTGAGAAGTGAGAAGTGTCAAGAGTCGGAGGTGTGAACGCTCCTCTTCGCGCGTTCTGTCAGCGGCTAACGGGATGATGTGTCGAATTAGACGCTGGAACAGCTGTGCTAGTCGACGTTAAAACAAAATAAACGGGTGTTTCCTCAAGCGACTGTTTTTGCCGGAGGACCATCGATGTGATTTCTAGGGAGCAAGGGCGGTGGAAACAAAGCATCCAAAATGATGTCAGGGAAGCATTTCAAGGCTCACGAAGTCAGCTGCTGTATTAAGTATTTCATTTTCGGATTCAACATCATATTCTGGGTAAGTGCTCCGCTTGCTGCAATGTGTCTTCAGGCCTAGAACAACATTCTTACTTGACATGTGCAGTCTGCCATCCGTGGAATCTTTCATGATCTGAGAGTCGCGATGAGCCGCCTCGGCGAGTTCATCGTTGTAACAAAGCTTGCTGCTTGGGTGCACTTGCTGCCTCCATCAGGCATCGGATGCCTTTTGTTTTAATGCGCCGTTGCGAGACGGCCAACGATCCTGTTTACATCCATCCATTAACACTACGTGCTAAGGGTAGTTTCATTTTTCTGCGAGGGTCACTTGTTATCGTAGCTGCCAGGCTCCATCACATTAATGAGCCCTTGTTTCATCAAAAAGTACAGTTTGTAAGATACCCGATTTGTTCGAATTGCACTGTCCAAAACCAGCCTCTCAAGTTTTGGTGTCAAAAACGACAATGGATAATAAAAATTCAACCAACGTTTTTTTAAACATGTAGCCGACTCTTAAATCGCAAAAAATCCAGAGAACCTGAAATAAATTTCGGTTATTCTTTGTCTTTATTATTATTATTATTATTATTATTATTATTATTATGACGGTCGTATGTATCGCGCTTTGCTTCTCACAGCTTCACTGCACCGCAGATTTTTGTTCTTTACATATATCGAGGATTATTCATTATATCGTGGGATTATCGGTTGCAATTTGCTTTTCCATGGTGCCGCTTCTCCTCGTCATCTCTCCCTTTCCTAAGGATTTATATAATTTTCTACAGCCTTCCAGGTTATCTCGCTTGGAAAGGGAAATAAAAACCAGAAACCCAAGAGACCCTTTTTGACGAAGGTGGTGTGAAGAACATAAATTAGATGGCTGGAGGTTTGAACACAACCCTTTTTCATGTCACCAGACTCATCTTCCTTGTCATAGGTCTATTACGAAATTTAACCATACTGTTGGGCATTTAGTACACACGTGCCTAACTCTGCAACAAAGTGACAATGGTAGGAAGTGAACAGAATGGTGTATGTTTTTTTTAATGTCAGGTGACTTGCATCCTAGACCCCTTAATATGGCCTTTTGTATTTTTTCGGAATACATATTTTATATGCACTACAGTGCAGTGATTCAGAAGAGAAATATGTCATTTTCCATTTCCAAAACTTGATCTCGTCCCGTTTACTTCCTGTTTTGCATATGATGGCAGCCTGTTTAAGCAACATACTGTAGCAGTTTGTTGCAATTTAAATGTCCTCGCTATTAATTGTTGCGAAGGAGGCAAGACCAGTAGGCCACCATTTGCATCACATTTTAGTGACAAGAACACATTAGCCCTTTGACATGAAGCTTAGATGGATCAAATTCCATAAAGTCGTTATAATGAGATAGTGTAGCTACAGTATGATCATATTGATGATTTTGGCTAAAAAACTACACAGAAAAATAAAAGTGAATCACTTTCATACATTATTTCATGGCGATATACTACGTCTGACAATTTGACAACAAACTGTCGATGATGTCTTGTAAAGATGTTTAACTGGTGTTGGTCACTATATTAAATAAATGTCACCTCATCAAATAACACAGAAGAACAACATTATAAAATGTTCTGTCAAAAACAACAGAGAAAAATGTGTCCATTATAATATACTGTTTAACATACATTTCATAATATTCTGATAGTTGGAAGTTTTGGAATTTACCACCAGAATGTATTTTCGTTTCTGTTGGCCACAATTTGCATCTCCCGGAAAGTGTTCTTTGGTTTTTAAGCTGTTAAGTGGTAGTTTGAACTGGTGCTTCCCTTTAGTCAGTCAATCATGATTCATTCGGGCTGTTTAAAATGTTTTCCAATGTGGGAGTCACATGCTGATGCTGCAAACTGAAATTAGATTTTTTTTTTTTTTTAAGTGCAGAGTGAGTGCCAGGACAGCAGTTTGTTCCCTAGTATCCATCATAGAAGAAGAATAATCTTTTTCTTATCTCTTGTCCCATCCAGTTCCTTGGCGTGGCATTCCTTGGCATCGGATTGTGGGCATGGAGTGAGAAGGTTGGTTTCTATGGATTAACAGTTTCTTGTTATTCACATTGAGCGATTCAGTCGCATTTCTCGGTTTTGGTTTACGGCCACCTAAAGACCAACCTTATTGCACAACAAAAAAAGTGTCTGAACTATGAGATCTTTCAGTTAGTGTTGGAATTTAAAAATTCAGCAGGGGAAAAAATGTCCAGATGCTTTATTGGGCCAATTTTGGGCTGGGGATTTTTTTGGGGGGCCATTTTTTAAAAACACATTACATAGGACAAAGATAATTCTGTTCAAACACTCCATAAAAATGCCCCAAAAAAGATTCAAGATTCTTGCCGATTGTTCTCTTTTTGGTAAAGATAAACATATACTAAAGGACAAAGTATTGTAGAACAGTAAAATATTCTTCCAGTAATTAATATCTTTATTACTGTAAGCATGAAGGGGCCAAAAGAAGAAGTTCTATGCATCCATTGATTATCCCAACCACTCATCCTCACGTGGGTCGCAGGCGTGCTGGAGCCCATCAGAGCTGTCTGATAAAAAAGAAACCTTCAGCCTATTTCAACTAATAAGAAAAGATGAACGTCATCGCGCTATCATCGCCATGATTTTCTCAAATTTAAAAACTTCAGCCACACCGTCCATGCCTCTAGCAGAAGAATCTCAGAGTGAAACCAAAGCCTGTAGGAGTCGTTCGTCTTCTACGTCACCAATACAAGCCTCTTCGCCTCTTTCAGGATGCAATGTTGATTAGTGTTAATTACTGTATAAGGTTTTACAATTAAAGATTCGAGTAAATACGTGTACCGTTGTAATCTTTGTCTCAAATATGTAAAGTATAAATACCGTATTTTAAACATTTTGATACCGATGTACGCACAGATGAAAATTCATTCGTAGGGGGCTGGGCAAATCCCTGCGATTGGCTGCCAACCAGTTCAGGGTGTCCCCTGCCCACTGCGCAAAGACAGCTGGGATAGGCCCCAGCACGCCCCGCGACACTTGTGAGGATAAGTGGATCAGAAAATTCTACCTCACGGTTTTCACTTTTCGTGGGTGGGTTTCTGGTCCCCATTAATCATGAAAAACGAAGACTTACTGTATGCATTTTTTGTAAATTGGTTATCAGAATGTTTTTCTGTCAAAAATCAGACTCCTCATCAACTAGTTACCAATTGTATTCCAATATTATGTCTTCAAAAAACGGTACTCATATCTCGATCAAATCCGATTAGACCAGAATTTGTTGTGTCTGTATTATGTGACCTTGAATATAGACTCAGTTCTCGATCTGAATGATACTTGACCCCCCTTTTAGCAACTAGGATCCCAGGTCAGAAGCAGTCAAACAGCCGAGCCTGAGTCACCTTCTGCTTGTCGTAACTTTTGATTACTGGTAGTGTGTTGACAACAAGCTCAGACGGTAAAGGAATTAACGCTCATTTTGCTTCTCTCTCTCTCTCTCTCTCTCTCTCTCTCTCTCTCTCTCTCTCTCTCTCTCTCTCTCTCTCTCTCTCTCTCCTTGTTTAATTTTGGTTCTAATATCTCCTGACACATTTTTTTTTTACTCCCAAACCAGGGTGTTCTTTCCAACATCTCATCTATCACAGACCTGGGGGGCTTCGATCCAGTGTGGCTGTTCCTCGTGGTTGGTGGAGTAATGTTCATTCTGGGATTTGCGGGTTGCATCGGAGCACTGCGAGAAAACTCTTTCCTGCTCAAATTTGTAGGTGTCTTCATGCAACAAATTGTGGACAAGTATTAAAGTGTAGCTTGTTGTTTAACACTGTTGGCTGATTGTGATGATGTGTGTTCAGTTCTCGGTGTTCCTGGGTATTATCTTCTTCCTGGAGCTGACGGCAGGAGTTCTGGCCTTTGTCTTCAAAGACTGGATCAAGGACCAGCTCAACTTTTTCATCAACAATAACATTCGGGCCTACCGGGATGACATTGATCTGCAGAACCTAATCGACTTCACCCAAGAATATGTGAGCTTCAGTGCTTCTTTTTAATCCAAGAAGATTTTGTATTGGGTTTATCTGGACTGCAGGATTTATTGAAAATAACTCTGAAAGTTACGTTGCCCATTTGACCTTGTTACAGTGGGAGTGTTGCGGTGCTTTTGGAGCTGACGACTGGAATTTGAACATCTATTTCAACTGCACTGATTCAAACCCGAGCCGCGAGAAATGTGGTGTGCCTTTTTCCTGCTGCACCAAAGATCCGGCGGTATGTCTTCCCCGCACAGTGTCTTGCTCCTTCCCACGCAGTTCCTGCCCATTCAATCGAAAACAATCTTGCATACATTCCATCCATTCGGGACTGGAAGTACAGTCTTGCGTAGGTCAAGGCCTGGCATGCAGAAATATTTAGACTGCTTGTACAGTACTTTTAAGGGGAAATTGTCAAGCTCCTCCCTGTTACAGAGAGTGTGGTTATCTGTGTCCTTCAGAAGCAGGCTGTGGTTGTCAGCTACTCAGGCTGGCGTCCAACAGGACATCCAGGCCTCTCTATGTTTAGTCACTCAACTCTTTGCTGGCTCAGCACAGTCGGAATGGAATTTTCAAGGCATTTTGCAATGTGTTGCTGAGGAGGACAGTACTTTAGTAAAACAGACTTGGCAACCAATGTTTATTTTATTTCGTAACCTGAAGGAATTTTGCAGATGCTATCAGCTGGCAATGAAACAAGACTTGCTGCTCCAGGAGATATCGCTGCACATGAGGTTGAATTGGCAGCTTTTTTGTTTTTTCTTTTAAGATGAATGTCCAAAGTTGAACATCCTAAAATTATTTTACAATTTGGAGTTCAACAGAACAAAATCAGACACCGATTTAGCATCATCAGTACTGTCTGGCTTGATTTCCATAAATCTTGTGAGACTCCCACTAACAAGCCTGCAAACGTGTATTTTCCTCCCCAACTAACCATGTTGAATATACAATTATTCAAACCGCACGTACCGATAAAACAACCACAAAGCACAAGATGTGTGTGTGCTGCCTGCTGACAGACATACATTTAGTTCCAACAATACCTTTACAATGGCACCAGTTGACAGTATTCTTCTCCAAACGCCTTCTTTTTTTCCCCATTCCCTTGTCTGCAGTTATTAAAGGATGACTACAATTGATTGTATTCTTGTTGTATTTAGTTGTAAGAGCGAGAGAGAGAGAGAAACATTCCGACATTCCGAGAAAGAAACTCGGAATGTTAACATGTTTGTTCAAGCGCTGGCCGTAAAGTTACTGAGTATCGATTACCTTTATAATGGGACAGTTTGACCCTGGAGCAAATACATTCACTTAACATTAGGTTATGGAAAACATTTTTAAATAATTAGAAGTGGTGGAGTTCAACATTGCTTCATAGGTTCAATAACATGACTCGACATGTTATTGTCATCGGGTAAGTCAGTTTTGCAGCAAGAGTCCAATACCAAACGTTGTGTCATAGATGCACTTTTGAGAACATGAAAATAGAGCACAACTGCATTAACTGGAAAACAAAATATGGAATTCTGGTGGTAAAAATATGAAATGCAGACACATGCATCATATTTTTTACTTTGTTTTTTTTTTTAAATTTATTGATGACATTAATTTCCTTCTCCAGCTTTGTAGTGTTTCCACTCCCGGTTATTTTTACATATTCAAGATGTGTTAAAAATGCAATACACGCCACTGTACACTTAAACTGGTCGTTAATTCACCTTTTTTCCTTCATCTTAGGAGGACGTCATCAACACTCAATGTGGATATGATATCCGAGCAAAAGCCGTGAGTAACTCATAGAAAAACTTTAGCTCCTCGGAGAATGTGGTCCAAAAGTACAGTGGTGCTTTCTGACATGAAAGCAGTGTCAATCTGATTTGTGACTGTTGTTTCACTTCTTTTGCTACTGATGCATGAGGTCATTAGGTTCTCCACCCAGGGAACAATATCCTCCTTTCAGTACATTTCTGTTCACTCCTCAAAATCTAGCAGCTGTGTCCCCATCGGTACCGATGTGGTATTACTCATGCTGCAGCAATGCGGTGGGATTTGAAACCCCTCCCCCATCATTAGCTTTGGCCTCTCTCCCTCACTCGGATCATAATGTGAGGAAAGGCTGGGTTTGTTTTCTTTCATTTTAAACGTGAAGAAAAATCCGGTACAAAGCACCATTAACCGGTTCTTGCTGGACAACAATATGCTGAATGCAGTGTGCGTAAACAAACCTAGTGACAATAGTGCTACAAGATTTCATTGCGAAAAGCTTCAGAGAGCCAATGTTCATACGGCAATTCCAAATGTGCATCCCTGAAACTGCAATATACGCCGTGACCCTAAAACAAATGTAAACAAACAGTAAACTTGGGTTCCCCGTGAAACTTTGCGCCTTTCAGGACTCAGAGCAGAGGACATTCATCTACATTAAAGGGTGTGTCCCACAATTTGAGAAGTGGCTTCAAGACAACTTGACAGTGGTGGCAGGCATATTTATTGGGATTGCATTATTACAGGTGAGAGTGAATGAGTGAACTTTTTTTTTCTTTGGGGGCGTGGGGGTGGAAAATTGTAATCATTTCAATTATGTGTGCGTGCGTGCGTGCGTGCGTGCGTGCGTGCGTGCGTGCGTGCGTGCGTGCGTGCGTGTGTGTGTGTATGTTTATTTTATATATATTTAGATATTTGGCATCTGCCTGGCACAGAACCTGGTGAGCGACATTGAAGCAGTCAGAGAAAGTTGGTATGTTTCTTGACTTATTTTCGATCAAATCACCACGACTATTGTGATTTTTTTATTTTTTTTGTACTCTTATATGGGTTAATACATGTTGTATTGCTGTGGCATGGTATTTTTTCTCTCATGGTTCAGTTCAGTTGGTACACACAAGAGCATATAGTGTGCCAGCTTTTCCCTTTAACCTTTCCAAATCAAGGAAGGGATGGAAGCTGGGGGAGTTGTCTTTTGCTGCCTTGCTGACAACTGTGGAAACAGAAAATTTGTATGTCAGACAGTGGAAAAAAAGCTTTGGAACACTACTTGATGTTACACTCATCACACTAAAAATGTAACTGTTTTTATCTGTAATAATTGATTTTCGGGGGGATGTACACAAAGGTTTTTTTTTTTCTGAATATGGATTGCAATGCTTCTAATGCGCAGTGTTTTTTGCAGTTTGTTCACCTAAGGCTGCCATATAATCTCCAGAGGAAAGAAGGATACCAGGTAAGCCTTGGGGCCGCCGCACACTCAGCAACATGCATGAATGTGACTGAATTATGGCGCAGTAGGTGAGGTTCTCCATTTAGTTTTTAAGAGTGGCTGACCATTAGTGATTCAAAATTCGAGTCGCGAGTGAATGTTGGAGGTGTAACAGCCAATCAAAAATACCACGTGTTCGCCTCAAAATAATGTTTTGCGGTATGAACCAAGATCCAGTCGATACTTAACTATATTTGTCATTTCATAATAACTTGTGGCTAAAGATGAGTATCTACAAGATGTTATCGATACTACTCCTCTTGATGAGACTGCTTATCGATTCGATGCCATGAAGGTATTCTTATCAGCATTTTGTTTTGGTTTGTTTGTTTGTGTTTGGAGAAACACCAAAACAAAAATATTCGAGCTCACACTGCTTTTTTTCAGTGACGGACTGATGGACCTTCCGTCAGTACAAACGGAATGCCCACCTCTGTTAATTTGATTTGTCAGTTAGAAACAACATCAGATAGAGCGTGCAAAATAGAGTTCATAGAGCTGAAATCAATCCAAAATTCATTTAATTGATTTGAGTAATTTCTCCAAAACCGTTAAAGGATTAGGTGTAGGGATTATCGATACTGCAGTTTTTGAAAATTCTGCGACAGGGCCACTTTAGTACTGGGGCCCAGTATATATCCCTACCTGTGGCTATAAAGGAAAGCGTGGAGAGTCTCTGTCACTGACAACAGCATTTTTTCACAATTATCCAATTCAGTTGAATGTGGGCCTTTCTTGCAATTGGAGCCTCACCCCTTCCCCTAATTGAATGCTTTTCATCCGCATCTTAAAAAAACATGTCTCTTACAGGACTCTTCAGACTGTACACCAGCAATGAAGGAATGAAGGGAGACACTTTAATCAACTTCGGTGTCCAATACGAAGGGACTCATTTTTGTGTAAATAGTACATGTAGAGTCAATTTGTGGACCTATTTTTGGATGACACCCAAACTCTGAAATGTATTGTGAGTGCATTGCGTCGAGCAGTTCAATGCAATGGGCGTCCATTATGTTGGTGACGTACAGTAGTTTTCAAACAACACCAGAGGAGGCTGCCATGTTGCATTCTCAGAAATAAGACTTTGTATTGGGAGTGGACACAACCTTACAGCTGTGCAGTTTTTCATGATTCTTGTACAAAGTTATGTTTGTTCTGGGCAAGCACTGCATGCCTTTTGTCTACTGCTGGGACATTGACTCGCCTATCCGTAGAACATTTAAGTATTAGAATTTTTTTGTAAAATGAATGGCTAGTTCATGGTGCGTTTGGCTGGTTAGCACTTTGTGAAATGATGGGTGGTCAAATGAACAAAAATGAACTTGAGATTTATTTGTGGCAACACTTTATCAGACTGCGACATTCGGTATCTTGCTCAAGATTTTTTTTTTTGTTTTGTTTTTTTTACTCAGAGGACTACAAGGCTGATGTAGAAATTTTCGGGGCACACAGTGTCAAATGACTTAATTGACTCAAATATTGCCATTTTCGCTCATTTTCACTATATTAATGATCTGAAGGGACATATATTTGCCAGCAACGAAAAAAAAATGAATAAAAGAAATCAATCTCCAATTTTACTGGTTGCACATGCATGAGTAGATGGGGAAAAAAAAGACATACGCCTTCATAAATTTTAGGGGCAAAATGTCACCGTTCAGGGACAATTTGGAGACCTATTAATTAGTTTTGAGGTGTGTAGATAAAGGTATATAATGAAGGCTCTACTATTTTCGACCTATTTAAAAAAATTTCGGGGCACACAGTGTCAAATGACTTAATTGACTTAAATATTCCCATTTCCGCTCATTTTCACTATATTAATGATCTTAAGGGACATATATTTGCCAGCAACGAAAAAAAATGAATAAAAGAAATCAATCTGCAATTTTACTGGTTGCACATGCACGAGTAGATGGAAAAAAAAGACATACCCCTTCATAAATTTTAGGGGCAAAATGTCACCGATCAGGGGCAATCTGGAGACCTATTAAGTAGTTTTGAGGTGTGTAGATAAAGGTATACAATGAAGGCTCTACTATTTTCGACCTGTTTAAAAAACCTCTGGAAGAAGCACAAAAATGGCTCATCATCAAAAGTCAAATCTCAAGCACTTTAATCCTCATGGAGGAATAATGATGCGTATTGGGCATATCAGCTGCTGTTTTTGTTTCTTCATTTTAGTTCATTTGTGGACCACGATAGAGGGACTGGGTCTTTTTTTTTTATCAGCAGCACCTTCTGCTGCTCTCTCATCAGCCAGTGACGTCATCCATGCATAACTGCTCTCTTTGCCATAGCTAATTTATTTTTCATGTGTTTTGGTTTGTGATCAAATGTGTTTAACTGTTAAGAAAAAAAAATGCTCATCGGTCTTACCGTATTAGTTTTCGCAGGAAATTGGGATATTTTTTAAAGCTTGTATTGTATAATATGCTGATGTTTGCACTTCGAAAATTATTTATATCTGAAACACAAATAGCATTTAAAAGTAAGGCACACACGCCATCACCAGCATTATTTAAATACTGTGAGGCTTTCCGGGGTTTTGCAGTCACATTCTCTTTTTGTGCTGTTTTTGAATCACCCAAAACATAAAATGATTGTTGCTGTTGATTGATCACACTCTTTCTTACCACTCAGTGCCAAATATAATGTAAGTTCTGCATATTCCTGGTTCTAAGTTAAAATAATGTTTCCTAAATTTTGTTCTGTCCTCTTTATCTTTCTTGTGAATAACTGGGTTGTGGAAAGTTGTAAATATATCTGAATAAATGTGGTTCTTTATATAACTTTTGTACACCGTCATTCTTTCCTTCTCCCAAATGCCTTTTTTTTTTTTTTTTGGTCAATTCCTAGCTCCTTGTCAGCACAATAGTTTGCACATCTGCCGCACAGTTCTGACGTTCGGAGTTCGAAGCTTCGGCCTTTCTGTGTTGTGTGCATGTTCTACCCGTGCTTGCGTGTTTTTTCTCGAATTGTGCAATTGATTAAAATGGAAGAAATGTTGAACGTGAGACAAAAAAAATGTAGAATTTGAATGATCGAGGTACAATTGTAAAATGTCATTAATTTGGCAATTAATAATCGAAAAGTTGCACTTGGAAGTTGCAACAGCAAAAGAGAAGAAAAAGACGCACACAAAATATTTCGTGTTATCAAATCTACGCGGAACGTCCGTTCTGTCTGAATGACGTAATTGCTACTCCTCTGATCTGCGATTTTGAAGTGGCCAGTGGTGAAGAGGCTTTGAGTCAGCCCAATACTGGCATCTAGTGGATAAAATGATTAAAATCTTCAAATAATCTGCTCACACTGCGAAGCTCAATAAAGAATGAAATTTGACGACCGGGCTAATTAGATAGCAAAGCTAATTGAACAACGGATATGGAATAAACTTTGCTTTGATTGTAATCTCATAAATAACCAATTTGTGAGGAATTTTGCATCATATTAATCAATTACTTAATGCAAGTACTGCTGAGAAAGGCAAGGCTGCCATATGATACGCAAATTGTCTAAGATAGTTCTGATAATATTGTTTTGTAATTTTCAAGGAAAAAAATCACTGAAATATAGATGACAGTATTTTGAACAGCAAGGAGCCCTTGAGAAATGATAATTAGGTACTGCCGATCAAGGCCGATTTTTTTTAAACAAATAAAAACAAATACTGTTATTAAATACACATACCTGTACTTTATTTTTTAGGAGGGGATGGGTTAAGATGATGACTAATGTTTTATGATTTAATACTGTAGTGCGCAAACTAAGGCAACTCAGTGGAATTTTGTCCGTATTTTCAAATGAGAGTTTTAAATGCAATGTAAACAATTTTGGAGTCACCATGAAATCATGTAAAAAAAAAAAACGTAACGTTATAAGGAAAAATTCACATTCCTACATCTTTCTGTGGTGGCACGGTGGATGGTTAGCATGTCCACCACACAGTGCAGAAGTGCAGGGTTCAATTCCGGCTTTGGCCTTCCTGTGTGGGGTTTGCCTGTGTGGGTTTTCTCCGGGTACTCCGGTTTCCTTTCACATTCCAAAAATATGCATGGCAGGTTAATGGAACACTTTAAATTGTCCCTAGGTGTGAGTGTGAACGCGGATGGTTGTTCATCTCTGTGTTCCATGCGATTGGCTGGCAACAAATTCAGGGTGTCCCCCACCTATTGCCCGAAGACAGCTGGGATAGGCTCCAGCAACAATCGTGAGGATAAATGGTTCAGATAATAGTTGGGTGGGTGGGTGGATGGATGGATAGATGTCTTTCTGTGTCACCAAAGCACTTTACAGAGAACAGAGTAACTCTTTTCTTCAAGTTACACAGCACAGGTGATTGGTTATTGAGATACATACATTTGATAAGAATTGCTTTGACCTGTATGCCACTGACATGACCTTTGATCAGATGACAGGGCATATCTTTCAAGATTATTTGTTATCTTAAGCAATTTTAAGAAACATAGTTGAATACGTATTTTAATAAGTAAGTGAATGAGTAAGCATTTTTTATTTTAAGTAAAATGTTGATGAACTCAGCTACGATATTATTGTTCTTGTCATTCAAACATATGTCACCCTTGCAAGAATTCACTTTTTGCACCCTGTAGGGGGAATGAGTTGTGTATCAGAAAAATAATCTTGGAATTCATTTTCCTTTGTTACTTCCAATAGACCGTTCTGTCTTTTTTTAGGAATGTACATTCTCTCATTTCATTGTTCAAAAGTCAGTGTGTCACAGGTCATAACATATTTCCTGAAGATTATGTGCACCAAATAACGTGCGTAGGATCTCACCTTTTAATGATCTCATCTTGTCAAGACAGAAATCTTTATGTATTTCTTTTGTAGTCAGCTTTTGTGTACAATATGACCTTAGTAATATAATACAACACATTTACTCAAGTATTGTGTACTTGAGTAAATTCAGTATTTCCAATGGTGAAATTAAAACCAAAACAACAATTTGTGTTTAAACTATAATTATTGCTGCAGTTCATGACCAGTTTGCATTAATGCAGTGCGATATGTATCTGTTTATCAAACATATTTTTAATTGGACGGAAATATCAAACATCTCTGGGCAGAATGATGATGCCCGTCATGTCATACATAGTGTGACTGTAGTTGAGCTACACATAGTTGCCATGATGTTTGTTCTTTACGCCATAAACTCGTCAAGACTCAATCCACAGTGCCACCGGTTGCACCAAAGTTTTGGAGTGTATTTTGAGTCAACAATTTTAATATGTTATACTCAGCCACTCAATTTTCAGAATCAACTATGAACTATGTTTTAGTTTTTAGTTTTTTTGGCCCGGAGTTTGCTCGGACAGACTCCAGTTAAGCATGGTCCTGAATAAGCTAAGCGGAATAGAAAATGGATGGTTGGAATTCAAAATAAAGAGTGAGCTGTTTGCATGTACTTGGAGAAAGTAATTAAGAATACCGCTAATTGGGCCCTCGCTGACTCTCGGGTGTCATCAACACACGTTACCTCCTCTGTGATTTTTGGGCATGTATTTTGTTTCAACACTTGATTAAGCACACACACATAATACCTCATTTTCAAGAAATGTATTAGAAACTTTGCCAGAATAATTGGTGTCCGGCTCAAACTTTTGAAAGAGTTGTAATTTGAGTCAGCGGCTGGTTTCACTCAGCACAGACCTCCGACCAGTTTGCAAAAACAAAGTCACAACTGTTCTCCTGAGAAGAAAACAAGGCATCTCACATGAGGACGTGTCTCTTCATCTACTCGGTAAATGGACTCATTCACACTTTGGGCATTTAAAAAAAAAAAAGTAAAATGAACGAATTTGCTTTTTTTATATTTATTTTCCAAATTTAAGATTCATAACATTAATCAATCGGCTCTTGCCACTTCATTGAGTGAGCAAATGATCACATGGCCAGAGAGAGGCAGACACAGGTTCTTGAAAAAAGGGTCCTGGCTGCACCAATCAATAGCACAAGTTCCTGTCAAATCTGTGCTCATCAGGTTAATGATTTGCTCGTTATCTCGTATACTTAGTACTTGAGCGTGGAGTTTGGAGTCTGCCCTCCCCTCCGATAAAACATAATAGAAGAAGCTTTGACTTTCTTTGCCTCTTTTTGGCCCGGTAGTGCCACTTGACACACACACAGGCACTTTTGTGTGTCACTTCCATGCATTTGGCTGCAGAGCAAGCACACGATGTTCACTATTGCCGTGTTCTTGCTTTGTGCAGCCTCCTGTGTCGCAACGTCTGCCGCTGGTGAGTACTCTGCTTTGTATGGCTGCTCTGTTTGACCTGCTTGGTTTATAAAATGCCACTTAATCTGAATCTTTCTTTAAATGACCGTACGTCACTGTATGTGTGTCATCTCATTGTCAGTGGAGATAAAAATCTTGAATTTTGTAATAACCTGAAAAATATCCTTGATTTGGGTGTTCCTTGCTCATCTTGCTCGACTGCCAATCACCTGGAGCTTTTGATTTGTTGAAATCAAGCGTGTGGTGATGAAATCATATACGGACACGTCAGTCCATCCTCATTCATTACCACACTCGTCTGGCAAATAGCTTGTCAGTAAGACAGAGGAGAAAATGTTATCTTCTCTCGGGGTGAACACACCCAGTTAAATGGCTGATTGAATCAGCTCGGCGATGGCAGAAAACTTTGGCTGTGGGAAATGACAAGTGAAAAACATTCGTCAAAGGAAATTTGCACTGTGCTTTGCTGAGCTGTTGCTTTAACATGATATAGATAAGCGATGGCCTTACAAGGATGTTTGATTTAAAAACATCTTGGTTTTTTTGCCTAATCCTAAATCATTCATTCTCTTAAAGAAACCTACCAAAGTTGACGTCTTACTCACAGTTGTCCCAATGGTATGCCGACTATTTTGCGTTAATTTGATCAAGGCATCCAGATATTTGAGCATTACCTCAAATAGACTCGAGTTAAACCATAAACCTAAGCCTTAAAAGCTCGCAAAAATGGGTTCTTCCCCTCTGAAGATCCACTTTTGTCAGCAATCCAAATTTATTTTGGAGGGCAAATGCACAGGAAAAAAAAAGTTACAGCTGTAAACATTTGTCAATTTGCTCATTGGAGTTCTATGATGGGATGGTCATGCATTTGTGAGTATATATTCATTGAACGGACTGCTGCTACATCGTATGTTCATAAGATGCGGTGGTTGTGTTTCTTCAGGTGCTGCTGTAGGACCCCAGCTGAATAACAACCAGCTGTACAAATTCAGCTACAGCACAGAGGTGCTGGTGGACAGGGCCAAGGGGTCAAAAGAGGGCAGCGCCGGTTACAAGATCTCCAGTGATGTGGATGTCAATCTGGTGTGGAGAGATCCGAGCAACAAGGATGAGCAGTTGATCCAGCTGAAGGTGGTCTCTTTGCCTTTCGTGTTTCCAATTAAAAAAAGAAAAACGAAAATCGGAACACATGATTTCATCCCGGGTTTTATGATGCATATCTTTGAATATGAACACAATTGTAACTCGATTCCATCTATGTATGCTAGATCTCCAATGTGAGAGCTGACCCAGTGTCCCATCGATCTGAAAAGAAGAATGTCCTCCATGGAACCACCACTGAAAGTCTTCTGGGCAAAACCAGACTGGCAGCTTTGACAAAGCCTTTCTTTGTGCATCTGAGAAATGGAAAGGTACTCTTAAAAAGCAAAACATCACTTCAGCATAAAGGCAGCGTTCCGCATTCTCTCTGGTGGCGAACATTATGAGTAACGAATAATCAAACATGTTACTGTTGCGATTTTTGGACTCTGATTAATGTCATTGTAAAAATCACAAAAATGTGGCATGGGTCCTTTAAAATATCATGACATGCAACAAAATAGTTGACAACTGCCCCACATAAGCTTTACCCGACTCCATCTTTAATGTGTTGGGGTTTGAGCAATAAAGTTTGGACAAATGAGACCCAATGGACTGAGCACCGTTTTCACCCGTGGAAGTTATAATGGAAATTTAAGGGGCAGAGAACACACACACACACACACACACACACACACACACACACACACACACACACACACATTCTAACGTTCCTGTTGTACACCACTGCAAACTTTAATCACAATAATAAACATGTATTTTACAGTGAATGTGTATTTATTTACCACATAATCTTTTTACATAACACTTGCATATAATATTTGACTCCCCTCATGTACCGACAGGATGTTGCTTCTCATCAGCTGGATATGAGATGGAAATACTCCAAAAAAATCCTTGGCACTCAGTCAGTTCTTCGCTCAAAACCCTCAAGTCCTTTTATGTTGTACTTTCAGCAACATTCTCCAGCGCCTAAATTCAAATTTCTTTTGCTTTACATGTATAAAACCAGATTATAGTAGGAGCACCGGTGGTTAAAAATGTAAAAAGAACAATTAATAAAAACATGCCATATTATATGATACTACTGTACAAAAATATTCTTCCGGAAACGTCATGCTCGCAGTGTTTATGTGTGAAATTGGCAGCCATCTGTTGCACGATTAACTATTTACATACAGAGAACACACACACACACACACACACACACACACACACACACACACACACACACACACACACACACACACACACACACACACACAGTGGATGATCTATTTCTGGTGGTCCTATCTAATGTTGTGGTTGAATGCCAAATAAATGACACGCTTATGGGGGACACTTGCATGATGTCATTTGTTTGGCTTGTTCGGGACATGGAGCCTAACCACAAACTATCATATGAATATGTCATGCGATATACAGTGCTCAATATAAATAAGTGCAATTAATGAAAATGAGGTCATTATTTGTTTCTCCGCAAACATACGAGCAATTTTCTAAATGTCAATATTGGTGTGTATCATTGTTATCAACAGATACTGAAAGGAAACTTGAAGTTTTCAAACCTGTTCGGGCTGCTTATTTATGCCTTGCGCTGTAAGCTAAAGTGGCAGCCCCAACTACTGCACAGGATGCTAAGAACAAACTAATCACTGCCTCTGTCCATTTGTACTTTACTCTAAAGGTAAATGTCATGTCATGTCATCCGTGAATACCCAAGTATGTTTTTTTTTTTTGTTTTGCACCACATCCACACTTCAATGTAATGTAGGCCTCAATAGTTACTGATGTAAAAGGAATGCGCTGATGTCTGCATGCGCTGAGCCCGAGCGCCGGTTGCTACATGTGCAGGTCAAGTTGTAGCATTCAATGTTCAAAAGCAAATAATTCTACTTTCTGTTTCTGCTACAGGTTAAAGCTTTTTATTCCTATTGGGCGGAGCCAGCCATCATCAAAAACCTTAAACGAGGGGTGTCCAGTTTACTGCAACTGCAGCTCAAAACGGGAAAAGTTATTGAGGTAAAAGTTATAACAAACACAGCATTTGATGAGATGTGCTTTTTCTCAATGAATGTAAGTAATTGTGTGGAAACAGAATGATGTGTCCGGAAGGTGCACAGTTGCATACAAGGCGGAAAACAACCAAGTGACCAGGACAAAGTTCTTGGAGTCATGTACGTCTGCAGAGACCGGATTCACCACACACAGCCAGGTCAGTTAGTAGACAACCATCTCTCCCAGATTGCATTCTACTGATGTGTTAGGACCCACTTCATGGGCTGTCCCCCCCACCCCCACTCCAGGTTTTGGGCGTGACCCGGAAATCTAGCTCCATCACGGTGTTCACACTGGAAGATGGTTTCATCCGCTCAGCTGTGTCTGAAGAAAGACACTCACTGGCTGTCAATGCCCACCGGTCTTCGGCTGCAAAAGTTGTGTCCAGGTAAAGCCTTGAAGAGAAAATTCATCATCAACACCGCACCGCCGTTGGAGACGCTGAAGTCTTTTCCAGGCAAAGCTTCGCACTGGTGGGGACGGAAGCTGGACCCCTGGAGATCGCTGGAAAAGATGCGGCCGTGGTTGTCAAGTCCATTGATGCCAAGATAGCAGCTGTCGGCATCAAAGCGGAGAAGATCATGGCGCAGTGCAAAACGTGTCCATCAGTGAGTGGTTCTATTCTTTAACACACACGATAGCTGCCATTGTTCAACTGATAGATATTTTGGTGGCTCATATTTCCTTGTTTATTTATTTCATTGTGCTCATTCACTCACTTTGTCTCGTCCCTCTCAGCTCTTTGAACACTGGCAGTCTCTACAGAAGAAACTGGAGCCAGAAAGTTTGTCCAAGGCCACGGCCCCTCGCAGCTTCCTGGCGCTTATCCAGAGCATCAGGAAGGCAACCAAAAACGATATCCTCCAAGTGCTGAAGAGCGCCAGCAAGACATCGATGTAAGTCGCCGTAACTTCCCTCCACCTTCCCTTTAGCTCGTTCACTTCACCCACCCTCATTCAGTGGTTTAGCACATTATTTGAGGTTGAGTATTCATTCGGTTTGACCCTGTGTTGTTCTTGCTGACTTCTAATTGAAGTCCCCAGGTGGTGGATGCCGTTACTTCCGCCCAAACGACAGCATCATTGGATGCCATGCTTGAATTCCTCAACTTTACAGATGCCAAAGGTATGGTTCTGCAGGAGAGGTTCGTTTATGCCTGCGGATTCGCTTCTCATCCTAACGAGAGGATGCTGCAGACGCTGCTGGTGAGTGTGTCTTTCTGGAATAAATGAAACGATGCAAGCAAAACACTGCCAACTAAACTTTGTCGTGCTGACGCCGCTCTTCTCGTGCAGGATATTTCTAAATCAAGGATTGGCAGCCCTGACATCAAGGAGTCAGTAGTGATTATTATGGGAGCCCTAGTCCATAAATTGTGTCAGAAAGGAGGATGTAACTTACCGGTGAGCTGCAGCCAAAAGTTTAAAGACTAAAGCGGTTGCATAATTTTAGGCTGTACAGAGCCTGTTTATGTTTACGGTGCGGTTTTGTGCTTCTGTCCAAATGATGATCTTCAAATTCTCAGACAGTCGTTGAGGTCAAAAAGATGATTCTAGAGGGACCAGACAGCACTCAGGAAGAGTCCGAGGTTCAGATGTTCCTCCTGGCTCTGAAAAACTCTCTGCTCCCTGAGGCTATTCCCATCTTTACCAAATACACAGAGTCAGAAGTGGGCGCGTACAGCACCATCGCACTCACCAGCCTGCAGAGATACGACGTCTCCCTCATGACTGATGAGGTAAATCCCTAAAAAGTCTTTGGTCCCCCGCTATTCACGAAAATCACAAAAAAAAAAAAAAAACCTCATTGGCGCACACCAAGATGTTTTAATTGCATATCTGAAGACTCAATACCACAAACCACTCTACGGGAGTTTCAGTTGGTTAATACGCGGGGAATACCGCATACGTTTCTTTGCCATTTCAGGTAAAAAAGACAGTGAACCGAATTTACCACCAGAATCGACGCATTTACGAGAAAAACGTGCGAGCTGCCGCTGCAGATGTCATCCTGAGTAGCAAGCCCTCGTACATGGAGATCAAGAATCTCCTGTTGTCCATCGGACACCTGCCGCGTGAGATGAACAAGTACATGTTGTCGAAGATCCAGGACATCCTCCGCTTCCACATGCCCGCCAGGTGTGTTGTGGAGCGACACAATTAAGATCGAATATTGCTCAGAGCGGATAAGGAATGCCTAAACAAATATATATCGTGTCATACTTTCTTTCAGCAAAGTTCTGAGACAAGTTATGCGGGATATGATTTCACACAACTATGACCGATTTTCAAAATTCGGGTCATCATCTGCCTACTCAGGATTCATGGCACGTAAGTAGTCGATTTTATCAGGAGGAATCATTTCTTTTATGATAATTTTCTCTTGTGGTAAATGTGGAAAACGTCTTTCACAAGATGTCGAGACTGGGGGAATTATTGTACATTCTTTCGGAAGAACCTTGTCAAGTCAGAGTTCACTCATGTTAGACGAGAGAGGAAACCTGGCTCACGATCTCCATTATAGTCCATCCCAAAATTGTATGACGGAGTTTTCCCACACGTAACCCATCCGAGCATACCTTTGTAGACTTGACTTTCTTCACAGAGAAGAAGGGGTTGGAATGGAAGCATAGAAAGAAGCACAGAATTGTTCAACCTCAGGGCTGGGCTGAGTTTATTGATTTATTATATGATTAGAGCTGCTTTTCATTAACTTTGGCCATATAGTACATAATGATTTTGTTCAAAAGCCCAAATAGAATAAGGAGCAATCGACATGAAATATCCTTGATAATAAGACCAAAAAAAAAAAAAATTCAGACGTTCCTACAAATTTAGCACTGAAATGGCTGGCATCATTCACTTCCCACAGAATCTGTTGATGTCACCTCCACATACAGTTTGGACATTTTATATTCCGGCTCTGGAATCTTGAGAAGAAGCAACATGAACATTTACGGTGCTAGTAAAGGAGCAGTGCTACACGGACTTCAGGTTTGAGTCGTCATCCGATTTAGATAAACAGAAAAGCCACATTTGCTAATCCAAGTGCAGTGACTGGTTTACTTCTCGTTCCAGGTTGCGATTGAGGCGCAGGGTTTGGAGTCGCTCATTGCCGCCACACCGGATGAGGGCGAGGGAGACTTGGATTCGTTCGCCGGGATGTCGGCTCTGCTGTTTGATGTGCAGCTAAGACCTGTCACCTTCTTCAAGGGTTATAGCGACCTCATGTCCAAAATGTTCTCCATGACTGGGGAACCCATGAATGTGGTGAAGGGTCTCATTCTGCTGACTGATCATTCTGAGGTATGCGACTAACACATGTGGCCTAATTGCTCAGTAAACTCAACGGCGAAGTTGTTATATGGAAGTGTTTGTTCAAATGGTGGCTCAATTGCTTCGCTATGGAACCCCGAACACATCCGCATCAGACTCGATGGCATTCAAGCTGAAAGTCTGAGTGCTGGAAATAAACTAAAGATGTTGCAACAAAGCATTCGTTTGACGGTGGGCATATTTCTGCAGCCAGGTTATTGCAGTTTTTATCCCCCCCCCCCTCGCATGGATTTCAATTTATTTTTCAATTTGGGCTGAACAATTTTGAAAAATCTAATTCCAGTTGTTTTTTTGCGGTGGTTGGGCGATTTTTTTTGCCTTAATGGTGCAATTTTGATTTAACATGCTGATAATTAATTCAGTGGATCTTCCAAACCTCTTCCCGTGTATTTTTTTTTTTTTGGCAAACACAAGGAAAACATTAACCTGAATTACAATATCAAGATTTTATATATATATATATCGTGACAATGTGTGCACCATATTTGGTGTAAATGTAAAAAAAGGCTATTTTGACTTTGCTGAGTTTCTTCCTTTTCACTCGCAGGTCATTCAGCTGCAGTCTGGTCTGAAGGCAAGTGCAGAGTTCCAAGGAGGGTTAGCCATCGACATCTCTGGTGGCATGGAGATCAGTTTGTGGTACAGGGAGTCCAAAACCAGCGTAAATAACAGGTTAAGTCCAGAAAGCGTGCAATGAAAGAATCAACAGCCAAAGCGATGCCATAACATGACGATAACATACTGTAAATAGTTCACAACCCCGTATACACAATCTGTGGTATGTTTGTTAACAACTGCGTGTACAAGTGTGATGAAACACCTCTGGAGAGCTCCGTGGCAATTCTTAGAAAAATAACCTTTATGGTTGTTTCAGAAGTTCCAGCCATGTCAGGGCGCCTCAAATAGACGCGCGTTGATGTTAGTCATGTGAACTTTACACGCTCTATAAGTGTTGTCTGATTCACTTGTTCCACTTCACATGTTGGAAGTCAACCAGTATTGTGCTTCACACCTATCTCGCTTCGAGGGTTCGCATGAAGCGTGACGTCAGTCCCGTCTGGCTCGCTATTTAAGACCATACTACACGACAGCGGGCGCAGCTATCGGATGTCTTTGTCGGGATTTATCGGTGTCTCGTTGTGCCACTGAATTGAAATGTGCCGGGCCAAATCACTATTTATTTTAGCAGAAGTATTTGTTGCCGAAGTACAGGGCTACTCATGATGCATATACTGTACGTGGCTGTGATTATCTATCAAACAAGTAGTTTTGTGCACTATGTCGGCGTGGATGCTTACCAAAAGCAAAGTGGAAGTGAAGTTTCTGTTCAAGATGAGAGCTTTTGACTGTTAAAGCAAAAAAAACAAAAAAGGGGGGGGGGGACTTGACCTGCGCGTGCAAGCAAATGGCAGAGGCAGGTGAATGGATCAACATAACTGTGCCGCTTTCACCCTGATAATAGACTGACGGCCTATCTATAGACGCAGAACAAACCGCACGCACGCATCTCTGCCAGGGCATGCCCCCGTGGCCAAAGTTACAGACAGGTGGATTATTCGGTGGAATCTTATGCGTGCTGTTGCGTGTATGTGTGAAGTTGCATGGAAGGGGAGCGAGGCTTACAAAAAAAGGGGAATGCATGCATATCGCAGGCGGCCATTTTGTTCCTACATCGACATTATCAGTTGTGGTGGTCTGTTGCGTTACTTAGCTACACGCCGCTCAGCGTTGCAATGAAATCAAACACTGCCGAGCAAAAGGAGGATTCACTTGAGAGACAATCCTGAATGAGCGAGCAGCCAAGAGAGTGGCTTCGGCTCACGCCTTTAATTTAGTGACTTTGATGATCCAGATTTTTGGTGTGAAACATATGTTTGTTTGTTTGCTTGTTTGTTTTTTTCTTCCATCTCTGGATCACAATTAAAATGGCATTTATTCAAATTTCATCAAAAAAATATTGATTTAGGAAGCACAGTGGCCTACTGCTCAGCATTTCTACCTGACATTTGAACATTCGAGCGGCCCGGTAGTTGAGTGGTTAGCACGTCCACTTCACAGTGCAGAGGTACTTTCCTGTGTGGAGTTTGCATGTTCTCCCCTGTGCCTGCGTGGGTTTTCTCCGGGTCCTCCGGTTTCCTCCCACATTCCAAAAACATGCGTGGCAGGCTGATTGAACACTCCAAATTGTCCCTAGGTGTGAGTGTGAGTGCAAACGGTTGTTCGTTTCTGTGTGCCCTGCGATTGGCTGGCGACCGATTCAGGGTGTGCCCCGCCTACTGCCCGAAGACAGCTGGGATCGACTCCAGCACCCCCCGCGACCCTAGTGAGGATAAAGCGGTTCGGGAAATGAATAAATGAATTTGAACAGTCCCAGCCTTCCAAACAATTTGCACCTTAGATGAACTGAAGACAAAATAAGGGATGGGCAAACCACAAATGTGCTCGCCTTCTCGTTTAAACACGGTCTTCTAATTCCTATTGCATTTGTGAATTATGAACTAAGCAGAAAAAGAAATCTGTTTTCATCCATCTCACGGGACGGCCATTTTGCCTTGTACTTGTTCTCGCTATAAACTGAAAATGACATCTCGGCATCAAAGGGCTGAGTTAACGATTGTTACAGATCACCTGTTTTCTAGGTTTGGTCGTGTGATGTTCGCAAGGTGAGCCCTTTGGCACTGTGATGTCTTTTTCATTCGCCAGCAAAATGGCAATTAAAATCAGGTCGCCTTTTCTGCTTGATTCATATTCCACGAATGCAAATGCGATATTAATCGGAATACTTTTTCCATCAATAATTGCTGGAATCATTTTGAGTTATGTTTTCTTTGGGCCCCACGCAGTCATAAGCATCAATGTTAGTAATGCAGATGATGCAGCAAGTGAATGGAGAAGAAGAGCATCATTTTCACCAAGCCTTCCTCTGTGGCGCTTTGCAGGGGAGCGTTAGTGATTTCCGGTAATGTTACAGTCGACATGGACTTCATGAGTGCCGGTTTGGAGGTCAGCTTTGAAACGGAAGCCTCCCTCGACTTCATCACCACTGTCCAGTTCTCGGAGTATCCTTTCCTGGTGTGCATGCAAATGGACAAAGCCACCTTTCCCATTAGGTATGAGAGAATCCCTCATCGAATGAACTCCCTTGCCTCTGAAATGAAATCTAACATCCCCATTCCTTTTCCCTACTTGTCAGCAATTACCTAAAGAAACACGAGAGCCTGTCAACAGGAAAAAGCGTGGTGACACAAAAGAGCAAGAAGTTGCTCGTCCCTGGCTCTGAGTTCCCGCTCCACCAGGAAAACTCAAACATGTGCAAGAAGGTTTTTGACTCCAGCTGGTAGAGGTGACACCACTAACTCCCCAGGAGGAAACTTCCATGTTTGGGGCATTTTATATTTCTCCTCTGTGAGGTTTTGGTGCATTTCTAGTATATGGCACATCACACCTTAGCATCATGCCGTGAAACGCCCAAAGAGACCAATGTGGTGAATGTGCTGTTGTTGTTGTTGTTGTTGTTTTTTTTTTGGTCTGTTTTTTTAAACAACATATGCAATGTTTACATTCCTGTGAATATTGAAGTAATTTGACGTTTTTGGTTGCAACTGGGACCTCTTGTTGTTGTCTTGTTATGGCTTTATTTGAAAATATATTTATGTTGGGCACATAACAGTAGAGTAAAAAAAAGGGATTGGAAATGTAATTTTTATATCAATCTCACCCGAAAATCTTATTTTATTAAATGTGTTTACTTGAAGCAACTTGTGTCACCCTTCACATTTAAATAATGATCCAGAATGTACCATAGTAGTAATATGACATTCACCATAATGGTTTTTTTACACTGTACTTACAAGATCTGGGGTAAAAAAAATAATAATAAAGAGTTTTAAATCTACATTTTAAAATAGTTTTTTGTATAATTTCAATGGAAAGCTTTAATGAATTGTTATGACCGTACTGGCTTTTTTGGAGATCTCTTTGTTTTAAATATAATTGGATGGAAATAAACATACACTGGCAACTCCAAGTCTGTTGACATACTGTATATTTAGGTCTGGAAAAAAAAATATATTCACCAGCACACTCAGTAACTTATTACCGAGTATACCGGCATGATGTTTGCATATCCAGACGTGATAGGCCCACAAAACCTTTTTTTCCCACAAATGTATTATATATTTATTTTTGGGGGGTATTCTAACAGGGCCTGACATCAGAGCTCCAGTTGGCATCCGAAACCAACAACTGGGCCTTGTTGCAGATTCTTTGAAAAGCACAGAGAGCAGCTGGGGGCAAAGCAGTGTCTGCCAGTCTGGTTGCGGCCATGGGGACCAAGTAAACACAGCCGCAAACGCTCAGGTTAAACTTAAGCTTCAGCCGGGTGATGTTTCAGTGTCACCGCAAAGCTAAATTTGCATGCTGGCAAGCCAGCACATGTGCTCTTGTTCCGCTCTCTTAAATCTGGATGAATTCATTATTATTATTGTTATTATTATTTTTAATCCTTTCAAACATTCAGTCATATAAACGCAGATAATGAAACAAGGACATGCATTTTTATTCTGATATAGCTATTATTAAAAATCATAATAGCAAATGAATAATGTAAGATATTCCCTCATTATTTATTTGTTTTCCCTTGTGATTTGAATCTGGAATACTGGCAAAATGTATTTAATATTCAACAAGTGTTCAAATATGTATGCGTATTTATTTATGAATTTATGATGCTCTTGTATTTATTTTGTGCAGCTATTTCTTGAAACCACTACGTACTTGTTTGCACTCGTTGAAACCGGCATCATTTAAATCGCACAATATATTCTGATACATTTTCTGTGTTTTAGTGCAACAAAAAGAATTTAATCGCTCATCTTTTCTGTGAGCAAAGGTTAAAAGTGAATTTATGCAGTACGTTAGAGCCAAAACCCATTCAAATAACGCAAACACCTTCAAGAAGCTTGCATTTTGAATTTATTCCGGAGGTATGTAGGCTTGTCAGTCTACATGACACTCATTTATATTCAAAGTCAAGCATGGGTGCACAGCACTTACTTCTCCTTTCAAAATGTCTTTCTGCTGTCATTCCGACCTTTGTCTTTTTTTTTTTTCCTGCACATGCCACACAGCTCACACGATGCAATGAAACAACACCATCGTATGATGATGTCATTACAATACAGCGGATCCCATTTGCACTTAATTTCAAACCATCAAGACTTCCAACATCCTTTGTTCGCAAACAAGTATACTTAAATAATGAACTTCATATTCATCCTTATAGCCAAGTGCTTTGTTTAACCTTTAAGAATATTTTATTCATGTCACTTTGACATTTTAGGGGAAAATAATCCCACCCCCCCCAAAAAAAATGTGCCTGCAATATCTATGTACACAGTCATTGATCACGGTCAATGTTGAACAGAGACAATCCAAGTGCATGAAGTACATGAACATTCATTAATACAATTGATACAACGGGCAAAAATGCACATTTACATGTAAGTATGATGGCCTTTATGTTCATAGCATAAATACAACAGGTTCAATGGAGAATCATTCTTTTCAGGGTCTCAATGTTTAACAATAAATAATCAAATAAGAAACATTTGAGCTTCATTTGCACAACTCGGCATGAAAGCATACAGAGCAAAACGTTTGCAAACATTTTCACCCACATATACCTTTAAAAAGTTTTATCGAAATGCGATATAATGATCAAGACGATTTATTTGCACTAGTCCCGAATTACAGAGTCCACGATTAAGAAGACAGATGGATTGCGATTCACATATACACGTTTTGTGCGACGTTGCACTTCCAAATGCATCCGGTCAAGTTGCGGTGAAAGCGCAAACTTGCCATTCTCTACTCTTGTCAAACATCCTTCCAAATTATTAAACACACTCATACAAACTCTTATGAAGGGTAATTTAAATCTAGTCGTGGATCTTTCACAATGATGGCAAAAAGACTGACCAGCAGATCCAATTACCTTTAATACAATGGGTTGGAAACCTGCTAAAACAACAGTCTGGATGATTCCTACAAGCGATCAGGGGGTTATAATCCGTAATAGCTCATTGCATAGTCAAAATGTTTTATGAGAGAAAAATGTCTCTGAATGAATTCTTCCATTAAATATATTCTGATAAATACGTTTTTTTTTTTTTTCATGGTATCAACAATTTTGCCCACTTGTGTATGTGCCCTTTGATTGGCTGGCAACAATTCTGGGGAACATCTGGCTTTTTCCATAAAGCCAGCTGAGATAGGTCCCAGCTCACTGACACACAATTGATGGTTAATCAAAGAAATGATGTCATATTTTACTTCCTACAATTTACGACCAAATTCTTGTGAGAACGCGAGCACGTGACATCAGCACGCTCCTGTTCAACAGTGAAGTAACATGACTCCTCATTGTATACAGTACTTGCCGAATGATGATACACCCTGCACGTGTAGCACATCTGCGCGCACGCACGCGCACACACACACACACACACACACACACACACACACACACACACACACACACACACACACACACACACACACACACATGCATGCAGCAGACACACAAACTCCAACCTCATTACACTTAAAAGTGTAAAAATAAAATAAACACAAGTAGTGTCAGTTCTGCCCAAAAACTCAAACAGGAGTCCCGGCTCCGCTTGGGCACTTTGACCCATTTAGTGTGCTTTGTTCTCAATGCGTCATTTAAGGTGCAAGCTTTCTTTTCTTTGAAAACACAGCTCAACCCGTTCCATACAATTCATTCAGTGCTACCGCCGTGCGGGTGTAAACAATACCTCGGCAGTTGTGATGCAGAGGATGCATGTACTTCAAGTAGAACATGGGCTTAAAACTTGTAAACAATTATCTATTGCCAATGTGACCTGCTGGTGTTCAACAACACCACAATCTTGTAACACAATGCAAAAAAAAAAAAAGAAGAAGAATAATAACCTAAATCCACATTTAGCCGACTTCACTCCAAATAAATGGTCCCTGTCCTTGATACCGTGTATGACTTACTCATTCTTTATTTCTGTTGACCAAGTGACTTTTTTTTCCTAGGCTGATAAAGCAACGTACATTGTGTTTTTACCTCGCAAAGTGCTGCCATGCAAAGAGGCTAAACTTGTATTGACTTTGGGTAGAGGATGTCATGAAGAACAGAATGCTGGCTGGGGTTGGATGAAGGCAGATTTCTCCATGGAGATGTCTGTAAATGAAAAATAAGAAATTGTGTTTATTAACAAAGATCTTCAGGAGTATACAACGGTCGTACATTGAGTTGAGTTGAAGTGGAGACTTTTCGCCCTTATCCAGTTGTCATTTTTAAAACCTGATTCATCGTTTACTTTTACTCTGTGGAGATGCTCTGCCAGGCCTTCTGCGTAGCCTTCTTCAATTGTTACTTGGTTGCCATTCTTGTTGCCTTTCGGGAAGCGAAGATCATACTCTATTGAGTTAAGATCGGGTGAATGGCCTGAGCAAAATTACATTTCTTTGGCGTCAGTTTGACTTAAATTGCTTTGTGTCAAGTCTAATGTTGGGTGGGCAAAGTATGGTCATATACGGCAATTTCCATTCTTGAATCTGGCCCACAAATCGTTTCCATTATCAAAAGTTATCCAGGATTTTTTGGCATTAATTTAGTGGTGCTTCCCCCCACCCCCCCCTTACAATTGATACATTTAAATATTTTAAATTCATTTATGTTAAATAATTGGTCCACTGATTTATTGAGACACAATAAAAAAATTAATTATAATTAACGTTTAAATATTAACAATACATGTTTTATCTTTAGAATAAAAATATTTGACAGATTTTACATTCACATAGTTTTCTCAGCTACAAATGATCTGCCTCATTGGCCTGTGAACACAAACGTTTACTCATCCCCGACCTTCACTGGAGAACCTTTTTCCAATGTTTTTTCCATTCGTTTTATTTGGCTTCCTTGTTCTCGAATGTTACCAGTTAACTTTTCATGGCATGTCTCAACTGTCAATTTTAATTTTGACATGCCTCCCATCTCTAAGATATTCTTGCTTTTTGTCAAATGTCGTATCCATTTTTCTTATTCACAAATTACATCCATTTTAGTTTTCCGAAGCCGGTAGAGTATGCTTTTCACGTACTGCAGACAAAAATGAAGGCAGTAAGACCCACAAACAAGCAGCAAGTGAAAATTGCTGCAGTGAAGCCCTGAAATTCTGAATTTCACATCCACTGGGATCCACACTTCAGAAATCACCTCCAAGTATTATCAATGATTGTTATGTTTACAAATGACACCAAATTTCCTGGTATTTTCAAAACCTTGACACTGGAAGTATCTCCACGCATTTGCTTCCGATGTGGCCCAAGTGTCATATTCGAGTGTACAGTACACATCAATCCGCTCCAGGGATTCAAAACACAGCTGAGGTGGTTTATGTAAGAGTAAAGGGAGGACACTGCTCTCCACCTCCATCCACCCGTTTTGGACTGGGCAGAGGGGGAGGGGGCTATAAAAAGTTGACCCCGTCCCAGCCCGGCGGACTCGCTTCCACAACGGCGCAAGTAGCAAGCAGCAGCATCTGATCTCTCCCAGCAGCTGTCCTCTCCCTGCATCAGCACAACAAATATTTTACGTTGACCTGACCTTTTCGTCCTGCTTCACTATCCCAGCCATGCCCCCCACCCCCACCCCCCACTCCCTCTACACACACATTCACTCACTGACACACACGCCATCAGCTAAACACACACCGTTCCACTTCACACCACTGCTAAAGCCCACACTGAGCCCCTGGCTGCCACACAACTGACAAGAATCTCACAAGCTCACGCAGTCGTATTCTTATTCTGACACCTTGGTTGACAATAGACTGGAACGGATGGCAAGTGTGAGTGAGTCAACCGTTCTTTTTTTTTTTTTTAATGATCCTACTTATGGACTGTATACAGTATCGGCTGTGGTTTTTATATTGAAACTTTTTGACAGTATTCACGTTGCCACTCTCAACCAGTAAATAGTCGGATGCATTGAGTGTGATTACTTCAAAATTACAAAAAACTATTTTCACAAAACTTTTTACAGCACAAAACTAGAAGAACAACAAATAAATTCTGATGCCCAACAATTATAATAAGAATATTAAAGCTGCCAGAAATGATTTATCCATTTTCATGGTGAATTTTTGAAACGAGCGTTGAACTTTGATGGCATGCGTTGCCTACGTTAGATGACTCACATATTTAGCCTCATCCATCTGTCCATTATACCTGCACGGTGAAGCTGCTTCTGTTTGGAACTCATTTGGGTGAATTCCCTTGCAGGAGTTCATCAAAGTACGAGCCCTGGAATTCATCCACAGTGACTGTTCCAAACCTGACTTGCAGTTGAATACCGAGCATGATTTGGATGCATTTGAGACTTGTTCATGGATCTGGTTATGAGAGACATGTCCACCCAGTTCATGTATATCGTGAAATCACTGAAATGGGTGTCGATTTATTTTTTTTCCTAATGTTCTGGGGGGGTTCAGACCTTTATCTATATTTTCACAACAATACACATGCTTGAACAATTGGTGAGCTCGGGGGCAGGATAAATAGCAAACACAGCAATTCCAAAAAGACCCCAATAAATATAGTTTGTTGCTTTGTGTAACTAGCGGCAGCAAGCCATATGACTGATAGATCTGACTTAACAGAGACCTTGGATCAGTCATTTCTGATTCAGTCCAAAAATTCAAGTCATTGATTTGAGCCAGCAACTGAACAGCTCCACTTCCCTGCATTTTTTTTTTTCTAACCCTCAACATGAAGCATGTCAACAAAGTCACCTCTCATTATTGAAATACTCATGCGGAAAATCGGGAAGATCCCATCAAGCCCAGCAACAGTTCCGAGGGCTCACATTACCTGTCAAGAAGCAACTGCGCGTATATTAACGCTGACATGCCGCAGCTGAGCTGAAAACTCAGTATGCATGTGGTACGGGAAGACCCCCAAACACCAGCGCATCCTCAAACTGCTTAACCTCGTGTTGAAAAAAATGTAAACAAATCACTGATGTCAGTCATTAATTATTAATAACGCTTTATTTTGCTCCATTCCACCTGTGATGAAAAGGAACAAATATAAGCGCAACTTCATACGCAGTAAAAGGGTCATGTATTCACAGCACAGACGTTGGACATTTTCAGCAAATTTCAACCTCTTCGATGATACCTGACAGATATGTATGATAGGAGACGACCATTTTGTAACTCACTGGGCCTCTCGGTTATTTATGATACTGTATATGTACCAACAACATCCAAGCTAGATGCTGCTGTCAGCACATCTAAATCAAGCGCCACCTTCATCCTTCTGTCTGGACAACAAACAATTGATAAGATGACATCAGCTGTTGACGGTCTCTTGTGTATTCTCGTCAATCACTCTTCCCCTACAGCTGTAATAATAATCATTACCATCAATCCCTTGAAGGGAGCAAATGATCCTTTAACAAATCATAAGAAAACGGTTTGAAACACAGAAAGTGACAATAAATCTGAAAGTCTTGTGGACAAAACCATCCTACCATCTTTTTTCTACAGGCCTTGTCCTCATTATTGTCATGAGTGAGCCCAGATGTCCATCCCAGATGACTTTGGGTGAGATGTTGTTTGATTGTTTATTGAACAACCTGTTCAATAAACACATCATCTCAAGATGTTGAGATGTGACTCACATTCCCACCCATGGACAATTTAGAGTCTTCAATGAACCTGTTTTTTTGGAATGTGGGAAGAAGGATGAGTACCTAGAAAAAAAAAAAAAAAAAAACGCGCAAGCACAGGTAAAACAAACAGATTCCATACAGGAACTGTGAGGCAGACATGTTAAGTCCCAAACCACCCACCATGTTGCCCATGTTACAAGCCAGCGATTCTCAAAGTGCGTTTCTAGTACCACTAGTGGTACTCAATCTCACCACGCGTAATGTTAGAGTGACTCGCAATAATATTATTTTCATGAACATGTCGATCGACACTACGACGCTATTGTATTTTAATGTTGGTGAACTCAACCACAAAAACAAGATTTCTGCCTCTAAACTAAGCTGGGGATGGGAACGATTGCACGACTAATCAATGGAAAAACTGATCATTCATTCTAAAAACATTCAGTAGCGATTGCTCTATACTTACTGTTTGTAATTAATCATACCCATTTATGTGAAGACACTGATCTTGGTGATGATTTCTCACAATACGGCGAAATGTAACACCTAGATTCTGTTCTTTATGTTTTCAAAAGGTCATTTATACAACATTCCTAGAAAATCACAATGCCCCATCACGTGTGCGCTATTCTTAGAACATGCCATCGGGCTGCTCTTGTGGTCCTTGGGAGCTACCTGGTGCCCCCGGGCACCACGTGGGTGACCCCTGCCTTAGAATATCATTGTACAATGTTTTGCCGAGGCAATTTTACATATAAACAAGAGCTGTTGTTCACAAACGCTGTCTATGAATCATTGTACTGCGAAGCAAGTGCAGATTCTATTTTAATTTTGTAGAATATCGTCAAATTAACGCTGTCGAGTTTTTTGAAAATAATATTGAGGATTTTTTTAAGGCCCTGCCATTTTGCAGAAAAAATGATGGTCATTCATTGAATGTGACTGTTTGGGGGATGTGCCAACTTACATGTGTAATGAAGTGTCTTCTTGGTCATCTGTGCTCCACCACAAAGCTCATCGTTGTTCCGTCGAAGGAAGGCGGGGCGATGATTCTTGGACCTTGTTGCGTTGTGATGCTGATAATGGGCTTCCTGTCCGAACTGACCGAGGGCTTCACCTGTCCCGGCGGGGCCTCGGCCGTGGCACTGTAGTAGGGGCTCTCTGCCGACGGAGCGTTCACTTCCTCTTCCTGCTTTGTGCTTGCGGTGTGTTTCAACTTTTCTCTGTCTTCAGTGTGACCCGGCAAAGGCGGCAGCAAGGCCTGAGCTTGCAGAGTGGGCGAGGGGATGAATCCCGGGTAAATCATGTAGGTGGGCGCGAATGCTCCCGGGTTCAGGGCCAGGGGCGGCAATGAAAGGGGCACGGGGGTGACGGGAGCAATGGGCGGCACGGGTGAATGTGGCACGTCCACGTACTGGCCTGTCTCTGGGTCAAACAGTCGCTTGGTGCTGGTCTGGATGGGCGTGTCCACTAGGTAATAATGTCCCGTGGTGGGGTCGAGGAGCATTTTGCGCTGCGTTTGAAGGCCCGCCTCTCCACTCGAAGGTGGAGGTGACAGAGTGGCAAAAGGGGATGAGAAACATAACACTTGCTGTGTCTGCGGGCCTGCGGCAGGCTGGTGGTAGACAGACGAAGCTGGGTGCTCAGCCATTAATAATCTTTTCTGCTCGGGTGTCTTGACGTCAACTTGTTGGCTGATGCTCGGCTTCATCTCTGTGTAAGCTGTTTCCTTGTTGGCCACTTTGATCTCATTGGTGTACGCCAGACCCGGCATGGTCAAATAGTTCTCCGAGTCGCTTTGTGTGACGCTGGGATTAGTGGGACTGATTTGGACCTTTCTCTGTTCCACCTGCCCTTGTCTCGCGGGTTCTATTTTCACAGAGAAAGGTGCGGCTGGCGCATTGGAGCTTTTCATCGACTGTAAAGCCGTGCTTTGTAGCGCAGGGCTCGCAACCGAACTCATGCTGACGTGCGCCTTATTGCTCTTGCCGAGGTGAAGGACGCTTTTGTTGCTGAAGGTTTTGCGCTGGGCGGATTCGTCACAGCGAGGAACATGTATGACGTTCACCGCGCCATCTTCAGGCGCTGCCATTGTTTCTTCTTCCGCTCCTCGCTCCTCACGGGTGATGAGCGACAGCACGTGGCTGCCCGTGATTGGCTGCTGAGGCTGAGCTTTGCGTTTCCATTCGTTTCGGTCAAAAACGTAAAGCTGCTCCATTGTTTTGACAGCAGCTTTGAGTTTCTCCAATGCGGCTTGTTTGGGAATTCGAGGCTCGAAACGTTTGTCAGCCGCCTCTCCTGCAAACTTCTCCTGCCTTTGTTTCAATAGTTTTTCAGCTTCCAACTGATTTGGTTGCTTTGTTCCAGCAAATGGCACTTTGCTGGTGGCACTCTGTGTCAGCGCATCTGCTTCTGTTTCTTTTGGGGACTTATTTGTTTTTACTGAGTGGCATTTAATGACAATAGGAGAAGGCGACACTTGTTTTACTGGCTCCTTTTGGGCCTTCTCTTCAAGTTTTTCGGCAGGTTCAACCGCACCTTTGCTGTCACTATTATCCAAAGAAAAAAAGCGATATGAACTTTTCACCAATTTACGCACATCTCGGACACGGTAAATCGGCATTTGGAACTTGCCCTTAGTGTCTCTGACGTCTCGAACTGTAAAATTTGGAATCTTATCCGAAGCAGACAAAATATGACATTTGGCATCACCTCCTCCCCGAAATGTCTTGACAGAACTAATTTTAGGGGTTAACAGACTGGCAATATTCAGGCCCCCTCCCTTATTTTCCCTCACACTTCTCAGACATATTTTGATCTCAGGTGTTTTTCCGCCTTTGTCCTTTTCTTCTTCAGTGGCCGTGTTTGCTGTCTCGAGCACCGCCTCACATTCTGAGCGTTCCTTCTCTTTGGAGAAACGCTGGCAGCTCGGCATGAAAAGGAGCTTTGTGAGCATGTTGCTCCTGTCCGATTCCTCCTTCTCTTCCTTCGCGGCTGAGGAGAGCTCAGCCTCCTTCACGGCTTCGTCGTCCTTCCAGGAATCAAACGCGCTGCCTCGACTTTGAGTGAGTCCCATTTTAGGCTCCTTTTTCCCTGAATCCGCTGCGATATCTGTGCTTTTCTGCTGTTCCGCAGGCTCACAAGAGCTAGGTCTGCTGCCCTCCAAAGGCTGGTCATCTCCAGAATTAGTGTAACCGGAGCCTGATTCAGAGCTTTGCCGATGAAAGCCCCTCCTGTCCTTCCCCCCATCCAGAAAACAAGGGGAGTGCACGGGGTATGCGTCCGAGATCTCACCTCTCTCCATCTTACGCTCCTGCTCGAATTGCATCTTTTTGGAGATGACATTTTGAAGCAAGCTTGATGCAAAGATGGCCCTCTTATGTGTCTTGTCTGTGCTGTCTGCGTGGTGATACTGCATTTCACAGCCTGACCTGGCTAACAGTGCTCCACGAACCTCCCCGGACCAGCTCTTTGTATTTTTGGGTCGCCTGGTAACTGCTTGTGCGTCTGAGTTGCACTGGACATTCAACGTGACCCCTCGCTGTTCTTTTATCCCCGCACCTTTGCAGAAAGACGCTTCCTCATGAAAAGTTAGTCTCTTATTAGGCTGTGGGGCTCTTTTACTCTCCACCGTCTCATTCATTTCCAATGTGGCGCTGGAGGTCTTGTGCGCAATTACGCTGTGCTCTGCCCCCCGCGGGATGTGTCCGTAATTCCAGTCCATGTAAGCGGACCACTTGTTTAGATCGTATTCCGACATGGACGACTCGCTTGACGTGCTTAAATTAATCGTATCAAAGTAAGGACACGCCAAGCTTCGAAATGACCTGGCGGTTAAATTACGCACCTCTTTATCAGCGTCATCCAGCTCGCTGATGGAGCTGGAGGCGCCACTGGAATATTCATTAATGTCCTTCCGTCTTAGTTTGGTTGCAAGGTGCTGACGGCCGGGAGCGGGGATGAAATACTTGGCCCTGTTATCTCCCAAAGGTCCAGCTCTCACGAAAGAGAAGTGGCTCCCGTCTCCAAAGCGCTTGGCGCCCTCGTCCGTAATGCCGACCGGCTCCTCTCTGGAGGTTTTAACGGATACGTGTATTTTGTCCCCGACGATGCGGTTTTTGCACACACTTTCATCCGAGCTAGCGCATTTCTCCGAGTCGCCAAGATCGCTGTCGTCCTGCTCTGTGCTCACACCGAGTTTGGCAACATGACCCCTGCCCTCCAATACCAGAGTCCCGGTTCGGCTGTCGTCACTTTCAAACGAGGCGTAATCCACGAAGGAGTAAACCAAATTGTCGTCCTCAAAGTCCCAACTGGCACCGCGGCCGAGGTCGTAATCAACGTCGTGGTCGAGTTCGGTCAGCTGAATTTCATGCGTAGTGATATAGTGAGACTCGTCCTTTAGCGTGTCCGCGCCGCTGTGGTCGGACAGAATCGCGCTAGCGCCGTCGTCCGACTCGCTGCGGCTGTTCAGGTACATGTCCGTGTACTGGAGCTCGTCCCCCTCGCTGCAGTCGCTCGGGTCCGCTTCCTCCTGCAGCCGCGTCTCATCCCCTGAATCCTCCTCGTAGGAAAGTTCGGCTGTTTTCAAAGTGGATCCACTCGGGTCATCGCCGCCACCCATGTCCACGGAGTCCACAGAAGCCGGTCCACGCAACCCGTGCTTCGAACCGTCACTTTTGACAGACAGCTGGCTCCCCTCGCCGGTGAACGTTACTTTCACCGTCTTGGCCCCTTCCGGTCTCATGTCTAAATCCACGTAGTTGGACTCACTTTTTGTCTCAAAATGTCCCCCGGTGTCCTTAGCCTTGCCTCCTGGGAGCAGCGTCCTGTGAGGTCCGGGGTCATCTCTGTAAGTGAGAGTTTCCTCCGCTGCTTCCATGAGGTCTGCGATGTTGACCCGACACAGGACGGAAAACTCTGCCGGCTGCCAGGACGTGGGCACTGAGAGCTACTGGTGAGGGGGAGACGGTGGGGAGGGGAGGGGATGGTGGCGGAGAGAGGGTGGGACCCTTGCGGGGGAGGACCACCGTCATTTCACAGCTTCTCTTGACTTTTCCGCCAAAAGTATTTTTTATTGTTGTTGCTGTCTTTTTTTATGATGCTCGTTGCATGTGACCTTCGAAACTGTACATTCAGGACCCTTGGGAGATGAATAGCTCCTCAATAATACCTTTCATAATTTAGACACTTTTAAAGCAACGATATGCAAAGGTGACAAGGAGGTGAAGTAGACCTACAAATGGCTGTGAAAGGAAAAACAGTACACATTAATTTTTACTGTCAATTTTATGTGATGTTTAAGAAAAACTACAGCCTGGTGTGTGGGCCAGACAAATCAACCAGCATAGCTACAGAGATCCTGAGGCTTTTGCTACATTCAGGGTGCGAGAAGAGCCTAGAGTTGTGGCAGTACGACTGGAGGCTGCTTCACCATGATGACAAACCTGCTCACCTCGTGAACCTGCAGATTTAGGTCGATTAGTGGAGCCCAAAGTTCAAAGCAGACATGGTGAAGCAGCATTTAGCTGTTACGGTGCACAAAAATGAAAGAAGCTGACAACAGAAGTGAAGTCAGCCAGTGTAAAAACTTTTGAAACCAGATTTAAAGCAATGTTTTTATCCCAGCAAAACTATGCCTAAGGTTGTTTGAAGCATTTTTATAATCAGTTGTTTTTAAATGTTGTTCTTCCATTGCATATTCTTTCAGTAATTTTAGTAAGATACTTTTTATTTCTTGACAGTACTTTGCTTTTAAATGTCTTTAATTATTTTGTTTGTAAATGCTTTTAAATGTTGTACTTTTGCACTGAGTTACCTTGTATATGAAATGCACTATATAAATACACCTGCCTTGCCTTGCCTTGCCTATATGGTTACAAGATTTGTATGGACTTGCTGGAGGTATGTAGACCTCATGCCCTTAACCAAGATGATGGGATGCATGTTCTTCAGTACTGCTCACTCTAACTTGCATCACTATTCTGTAGTTAGAGAAATTGATTGAAGACACAAGTGGCCTCTGGAGTCATGCAAAACCCTGACTGCTGGTATGCGGCAAGGCGAGGCAGAGCCACCAGTTGCTCTGTGTCATGGGCACATTATCGAGGCCAGAGGTCACTATTATGAAGCCTTTGTCAGTTGCAAATCCCACTCTTATCCTGCGTCACTAATGTGGTGTAACGACATGCACATTTCTCACAATGTATGAACATGTTTGCTTTTAAATGATTTAAAAGTGCATTTAATCATTTGGAGGTTGCCTTTATTGTTATGTCATGTTTCACATGTTAAATAATGTCTAAAACATTAACTTTAAATGTAAAAAGGCCTTTCTGAATTGCATGAAAATACCTAAAAGCTTGACCGAAGGACTGTTTGCATGCATTGCAGGGTAAATAGCTGTAATGAATTGCTTTCATATAATTTATTTCCATTCAATTCCATTTACTGTATATTGCACTAATTTACAAAATAAGGTATCTCAAAGGTCAAGAACCATCCTTCTCGCTCATTATAAGACCAACTGCACTACGTATGAGCAAGCATGAGGCGATGGAGACATTGAAAGACTTAAGGCTCCATTTCCGTAGACAGTGAAACTGAAAAACACAAGAGTCTACCACCACATAAACAGAAAGCTGAATTCAAAAGCAAGAAATTGTAGCAATCACCACTGTCTAGTAGTCTGGCTGTAAACGAGGTGGAAGCAGAAGGCAAGCAGTATGTGAGCTATTAAAGGTTCCTCCATGCATGCCCATATGTGAGCAAGTACAGGTTGAAACAACGTCCGCAGATAACATCCACAGTGGTAGCTATTTAAAATGAAGACGCGTGCAGATCAGTTTCTTAGAAAGGATACTGTACATCAAAACAGCAGGTGTTCAATCATGAGCCCCATCCGTCATTGTCGCAGACGTTTTTGCCAACATTAGATGCTGATTCGAATCAGAGTCACGGCCCACCCAGAATCGATTGGCAACGACTACCTGGAGTAAATCTAGTGGTCTGAAAAGCAAAGCAGCAAATCTCCCGGTGTGAACGAGCATGGCAGATGTGCAGAGTTGACAAGTGTTTGTCACAGAGCTGCCTATCTACTCAAAGAGTTGACACATGTCTTCCAGAAGGTGACAAACCCTTAGGGATGAGTCATACTAAATGCCAGGACACTTTAACATGTAATTAGATAAATTATTTGTGTTGTTATGACCACTGGTTTAAGAGTTTGATTATCTTCTCATGTATTGTGTTTTTTTAGACTAAAAGTCAAGTTATGCGTGTTAAATGTTGAAATATATTCTTACCTCACTGGTTCATAATTCTGTACGTTTTGGGTGTAGTATGTTATATTATAATGAATGTGGGCTGAGATAGGCTCCAGCACGCCCGCGACCCTCATGAGGATAAGCGGATCAGAAAATGGATGGATAGATGGATGGAAAAACTCACCTATTTGCATTTTCTGAAATGCCATGAGAGGCGAAAAAACTGGCTAAGATACTTTTTTACAGTCAGCATTCAAGACCAGACACCCACAAAAATGAACACAGATGGAGTGGTGTAACATCCAAACCGGATTACGGCCTGAATGGATTATTCTATGAGCAACTGATGCAGACACACCGTAATCAAAATATAATCTTTTATTCGGAATAAGGTCAGCGGTCACTGCTGTCCATGTAAATGCATTCAGTGTTGCTCTTCCGTGGTAGTGGGGTAAAGGGGTCACTTTCATAAAGTGCGCAGGCATTTGAGACACGAGCAAAATGCAACATTTGTGGTGTCAGGGGTCGCAAGCAACAGTCATCTCTTCGTGACTGTGAAAGACAAATAATTTGACGAAGCAGGTGTTGTTTGCCTCTGACGCAAAACACATTGGAAATCTCTGTCGGTTTCCACGAATCATTGAAAGGTATTTGACAACAAAATAGCAATATAGCAAGAGTCTTAGCTTTGGCTTACACATGCCCAACTTGTAGAAAGGCCAGCACGTAGAAGCTAAAAACAGCAATGATTGATGCAGAGCTGTCATGAATTATTCCAGTCATGGCAGACATACGGTTGCTCTCGCTGGGAGATGAAGATTCAGTTTCATCAACTTTTTATCCTTCAGCAAATTTGGCACCTTGTTAGGAGCTGCTGGGATCTATCACCTTCCTGACTAAAATAAGAATTTTCTGTTTTTAAGATGAGCATGTGTTTTGAATTAATGCAATTTAAATCAACACATTAATTTATATTACCAGGCCCAGAGTGGGTAATCTGTACAACTGGGCAATTTCTGGGTGGGCCAGGCTGCGACTCTGGCCCACCCATTAATTCCCTACAGCTCACGGATCAGCAAATACAGTAACATCAAATGAACACTAATTGTGATCTTGTAAGAGCGTTCAATGTAATTTCGTTTTTGATCATGAACAATATCGATATCAGTTTTGGAAGGAGTTATTTTACATTGATGAGCTAATAAGGATAAAATTGTATTTCTTCATATATACATATATTTGTTTGGTTAATTGTAATAAAGAAAAATACGATTTAGAATGTGCATGAATTACATATTACCTTTTACTTTTTTTCTTGTTTTTAACACTTCATCTTCAGGTACGAAACGTTGGCCCACCACTCTCTGTGCGTACTCAAAAGATGTTTTCACAGTCACCTTTATTCAATGTACAATGGTAGCATGAATTGTATTTAAAAAATAAAAAAAGGATACCAAGTAGTTTTGTTTAAGCCAATCTCAATTTTTTAACGATCCGTGAGAGCTGGGTGCATCCACCACGTTGATCTTGGGAGGGCGCAGCCGCGTGCCAGTCGGTGTCAGGACAGGAGTGTCCGAGACGGCTGCATTCTAGATGTCGCCCCGACAGATAAACTACGGCTGGTAGATCGAATCGCGCTCGTTTTGTCCCTTTATATTACAACAAAAAACGACAGGGGAGACGAAGTGAAGCCCACCATGCACCGGCTCCTGGTCTTCTCGTTTACGCTGCTGTGTATTTGCAGCGCTAACAAATGGAAAAAGAATTTTAAATGTCCTTCAGGATGTTCGTGCACGAAGGAAACCATCATGTGTGTTGGTACTGCGGCCGTCCCCCGTACGGTGCCGAGTGACATCACCTCGCTGTAAGTAACATCGCTCTCTCAAACAATAAACTGTGTTTTATGAATAAATATACAGCACATATAAAACGGAATGTCATGGTTCGAGACACATAAAAATAAGAATGAATACAAGTGACACATACGTAACCTTCATTCCTCAAGAGTTCCAGTCTCATGGCTTTGGCTGCTGGAGCACTAAATGTCCCAATGTGAGTTTTGTTTTTATTTCCCACCAGGAGCATCGTAAACGGCTCCATTGCGGAAATCCCAGAGGGGATGTTTTCATTCATGCCTTCTCTGCGGCTACTGTAAGTGTATTTGTTAACCGACACTAATCACAAATTATTATTAAGTTACATAAGCACATTAACTACAAATTTCTGACTATACCTGTGCAATCTAATGAGCCTATACAAGAGATGTGCTCTTTTCAAGGTAAAAAATGTTCTGTTTTGAGATTGTCATTGTAGTTGTATAGCATGCATTATACTGAGAGCTAAAAAAAAAGAAACCAAAATATTACAATTTGAGGTCTAGGAAATGAATTGTAGTTTCATGATACTAAAAACAACAAATACACTACTGAGAATTTTTTTTTCTCTAACTCTGACAAAATACAAATCATTATTATCTTTTCAGGGGCTGAATTTATGAAAATTTGAGTTTTTCAAGAGTAATTCATGCAAGTGTCCCAAATTTTGTTTCTAGTCGGTACACAATGTAAAACACTTACTTTCCTATTTTGCAGACTTCTAAATGCGAACTCTTTGACCACAATTAAAGATGATGCTTTCTCTGGCCTTCCACATTTGGAATATCTGTAAGTACTGTAATGTAAAGGAGCACAAATATAATTGTTCAGAAAAGTCCGTTTTATATATAGTCCACCCATTTATGCATCCCTACTGTGCTGTTTGCTTAACAGGTTCATCGAAGGGAATAAGATTGAAACCATCACTAAAAAGGCCTTCCGTGGTCTGCGAGATCTAACTCATCTGTAAGACAATTTTCTCCACATTTGTAGATAGACAATTCTAAATCATTAACCACCCCAACCATCTAAATCACAACCAACTATGAGCTGCACAACAGTGGTTGCTGATATTATTCTGTCTTTGGGGCTCACATTTAGATCCCTTGCCAATAACAAGATGAGGTTCCTGCCAAGAGAGCTGTTTTTTGATTTGGGTTCACTGCTGGAACTGTGAGTAAGCATTTTGTGTATTCAGTGTGTGTGTGTGTGTGTGTGTGTGTGTGTGTGTGTGTGTGTGTGTGTCTTACTGCACTTCGACTTCAGCTGAGTCAGTCTGCGCTGTTTTCAACAGCCTTACAGAATCCACAATGAATGTTAAACGCAAACATCAAGACCCGGTTGTGTTGCAGCATTTGTTTGTTTGTCCCTTATATCCAACGTCAGAGATCTACGAGGTAACGATTTCCAGTGCGGCTGTGAGAACAAGTGGCTGATGACATGGCTGAAAAACACAAATGCCACAGTGTCAGACGTCTTCTGTGCTGGCCCCGGTGACATGAAGGGCAAGCGTCTCAATGACATTCCCATTCCACCAGGCCAGTGCATGTCTACAGGTAAGCTAAAATAAAGTCAAAGCAATCAGTGGAGTGTTTAACTGCGTGAAAGACGCCTTGTTTATTAAAAAAAAAAATGAATAAAATTAATTAATAATTCAGGATGACCTTACCCTGCGCAGTTCACTACCTCAAAGAGTCCACGCTTGCTATACTAGTATCTTTCCTCTTTACATTGACATTTAACCCCGGCTATTTGTGGGGAATAGGGAATGAGCCTTGCCGCAAATTCTGAAAAACACCAAGTCAGTGATGTCACTCTTAAAAATGTTTCCAACTACCTATAGACATAGTTTAACTATAAATATTCTACAAATTATGATCCCATAACACTTTCAAGGGAAACCAAATCCCCCCCCAAATTCAAAGCAAGAAAACAGTATACTACATGTGGCAGCACTAGACAATAACAAGACTATAACAATAATAACTTATATTACGTTTGTGGAATAAGAGTCAAACAAAATAATTAACCAATGTAAGGTAGGGGGGGACACCATGTTAGGTATTGGGACAATAAGAATAAGAAAACCTTTATTCGTCTCCCAATGGAGAAATTCCCAATTTACAGCAGCAAAGTTATGAAAGGAAGAAAGTAGCAGAACAAAAAGTATATGAGTATTGCCCGCGAATCGATCGCGTCATTGAGCTGTGTCGGTTTACAGATTGTTGAAAGTGATGGATTTAATCATTCGATCCCGTGTACACCACGGCTGAGATAACTATTCATTGCAGTAGAGTATTTATACTGTATGAATATACTGTACCAGTATGTATTTAACCCTTCTTGTATATCTTCAGTCTTACTTTGATTTTTGTTATCTTTTTATATTTTATTGCCTGTTTTATCAAACATTGTTGCGTTTCACAGTATAAAAATTCATGAAGGAATGATCGCTCGATTGATTGATACACTTTCATGTTACAAGCAAATGAACAATTATCTGCACTTTTTTGTGTGTCCATCCCTCTCCAGACTTTGTGCGTCACCAGTCAATCCCGATTCAGTCCATGTCAGCGGACATCTTCTCATTTAAGGAGGACATCTATGTTGCCATGGCTGCACCCAACTCGAACAGCTGTGTGGTCATGGAGTGGGATCACATCGAAATGAATTTCAGAAAATTTGACAACATAACAGGTTGGACCGCATCCATTTTGAGCAATAATCTAATACAAAATCTTTGTGATGTAATACACTTATTTCCATGTCTTGGAAAGCAGTCTGACTCCTGAATATGCTAATCCATGTTTCCACAACTTTAGTGAGTTAGAGCGCATAAGGTATTTTACATGAGAAACATCTCACAGGACGGTGCCAAACAAAATGTCACAAAAAGTATATACATATCGAGACTGAAACATTGATGATTTTGTATCACTTTATTCATTTTGAAATCTGGGCCTGTTTAGTTAGACATGAAGAGGTTATTTTGCTTTATGAATGGCAACAGTTGGATACACACCTTAATTGGACCTTCATCTGTTTAGTTGAAGAGCATTTCATTGTTCTGCCTGTCACTGTACACGGATACATCATTTGTAGGGCTGTGCACAAATCATATGTAACTCGAACGGGGAAGCAAACTGGCTGTTAAAAACAAAATGCTAAATCAGAACGGCTCATTCTGTCGCATGTATTGGCACATAGGAATGTTTCGATGGCAACACTCACATCTCATTGTGTGATGTAACATGGTGGAATGAATCGGGCCAAGCGGCGAGCTAGAACACAAACCTTTTTATGAGAACAAAAATAATGACTGTTGGCTGTAACCACACCAAAACAACAACGCTAACCAGTGTGTCGCTTACAGTGTCATTTCTCCATTCCCTCTCCCCCTGCCCTTCATCGTCCTCTCTTGTTACATTCACAGCCGCCCCAGACTACAGGAAACCATAGAATTTAGGAACTACATTTAAGGGTTGCTACAGTATTTATGAAGGGGGTGCACGTCAAGTGTGAAACTTTGCTACATTCAAATGAGTATTTAATACATCTGTTAAGCAGTCAGTGCATAAACCCCAGCAAGGCAGTGTATCTTTGTTTACTCACTCTTGGCCTTTCACGGTGTCCTAGCAGTGGATATGAAATCCCAAAATACCCAGGTTAGCTTAGTGCTAGCTGGCAGCTGGTAAGACGCAAGCTGATGAATTTAAAGTTGGTACAAAAAACATCCTGGGTTCAATTAAGCCTTGGCCACTGTATGATGAGAGATCCTGCAGATTAAGTTGGAGTATTTTAAACTAAAAAAAAAGAACCTTTCCGTAAGTTGACGCAGCTGCACTGGACAACATCAAAGGCACACCATTTACCTTTTACCCTTATAATAAATGTAAGTTTTCATTCATTGGACTATGACGTGTTTTTCGGCAAACACAACAACAACAAAAATTATTAACCCTTTCAAGTTGATTTAGGGTTTGGTAGTTAAACAGTAAATGAATCGCCGATGCAGCTTTTCTGTGCAAGTCTGAGCTCTAATAAGTTTTAATATAAAACTCCATTTTCTGAATAATTAAGTAAAATGGAATAATTTCTCATGGTGCACCTCGTAATCTCTCATGGCAAAAATCACTACACTGAGTTGTACTGCTCCTGACAGACCATTTCTCTCCACAGGGAAATCTGTCGTTGGGTGCAAGTCAGTTCTGGTCGACGAGCATGTCTTGATCATTGTCACGCAGCTCTTTGGGGGCTCCCATGTTTACAAGTTTGATGCTGAGCAGAACAAGTTCACTAAATTTCAATCCATCGAGGTCCTCAACATCTCCAAACCGAATGACATTGAAGTCTTCCGCATGGATGGCGAGTGGTACTTGGTAATAGTAGATAGCTCCAAAGCAGGTCTGTCAACTCTTTACAAGTGGACCGACCAAACAGACCGGAACCAAACTGGGTTCTATACCTATCAATTCCTACATGAATGGTTCCGCGATACAGACGCTGAGTATGTTGAAATGGACGGGAAGTCCTACCTCATTTTAGCCAGCCGCTCTCAACCGCCTGTCATCTACTTGTGGAACAAGAGCAGCTCAAAGTTCATGCTTCACAGTGAATTCCCAAATGCGGAGGACGTGGTGGCAGTCAAAGCTTTCCGAGTGGAAAATGACTTGTATCTGGCTATGACTTGCTACATCGGTGACTCCAAAATTCTCAAGTGGACCAGTAAGCAGTTCACAGAGATGCAGGCTCTTCCGTCTCGAGGGGCGATGGTCCTCCAGCCTTTCTCCTTCACGGACAGACATTACCTTGCTCTAGGCAGTGATTACTCCTTCACTCAAATCTACCTGTGGGATGCAGAGACCAAAACCTTCCAGAAGTTCAAGGACATCTACATGCAGTCACCACGATCCTTCACTGCAGTCACCACTGACCGCAGGAATTTCATCTTCTCTTCCAGCTTTAAGGGCAAATCGATGGTCTTTGAGCATATTGTGGTAGATTTAAGTTTATGAGGCAAAATACAATAGTATGTGAGAATACTCTTCCATCATATGAAAGAATTCCTGGACTATGGCAGATTTCCAGAGGAATTCCAAAGCAACAAAATGAACTTCTACCCTAATTGCTTCTGATGAGCTTGTTGGCACCTTGCATCAGTATACGAATGTCAATGCAATAACAATAAAATGCTCTGGAGACATGCTCTGTATGACTATGCTCATTGTACAGTAATATCTATAGATGTCAGCTTTTATTGTAATTCTATGATGCAAAACTTAGCCAAGAATGAAGACACTGAAAAAAAAAAAAACATGTTTGCACTTTGACAGATTATTCAGCTATATTGCATCTGTATACTTTACCTGTATGTACTCGTCCGGTAACTCTGGTGACTTGATGCAAGTTTTCTTACTCTTCCTTGGAAAAATGGAATGTGTGAGTTTCATGTTAACAATGGAAAGTTCAACGCACAGTATTATTGACCTATGCAAAACACTATGCTGCTATTGAAATGCTTCTTGTGGTCCCTTTTTCATATTTTTTTTCTTTTATGACAGACTGCAGTACAGTATTGTATTTGGTTTAATTTACATAACCTCTTCACTTCACTAATAAAGGTGTGTATCCTAAATGATTACCTGTATCTAATGAACGCACTAGCAATGCTAATCGTGTACATTTATTTCATGAAAATTAAATACTTTTGTCGTGTATTAAAGAACCTATGACCACATTCACATCGTTGTTTTTCTTTAAATGTGGTATTATATCAATATTCATTCATTTTCCGAACCGCTTTATCCTCACTAGGGTCGCGGGGGGGTGCTGGAGCCTATCCCACCCTGAACCGGTTGCCAGCCAATCGCAGGGCACACAGAGACGAACAACCATCCGCGCTCACACTCACATTTGGGGACAATTTCAAGTGTTCAATCAGCCTGCCATGCATGTTTTGGGAATGTGGGAGGAAACCGGAGGACCCTGAGAAAACCCACGCAAGCACAGGGAGAACATGCAAACGCCACACAGGAAGGCCAGAGCCGGTACCTCTGCACTGTTAAGTCGACGTGCCAACCACTCGACTACCGGGCCGCCATTATATCAAAATTGCAAACTGAAAACCATTTTTGTCAATACATTTAAAATTGCATTTCAAATTGACACACCATGCCAGCATCTGAAAAGAACGTGACCAGTAATTAAAGATGTTTAAAGTATAAGTCATGGAACAGTAACAAATTGTTATATGAGGTTACGTAAATTTTATGCACTTCACTTGCAATGAAAAGGTAGGGAATTTTCCGAGGGACAGCAAATGAGTCATGACGTACTTCTGACGTTATGAAAGGCGGGTGGTTGGGAGGGGCAAAGATCTTCGAGAACGCCAGAGATGGCATATTTAGGGACGCACAAAACATACAGCATCTGTCAATCCAAATTTTGAACTGCTCATCTTCACTCGACAATGGCAAAAACTCACATTTACGTCACTTTCATTGCAACGATACTAACGCATTCGCAATTGCAATGTTGCATGACGCATTTCTGTTGCAAGATTGACATACAATAATGTACGTATTTTTTAAGTGGTGGTCATCTTGAAGTACATACAAGTTCACGCGAAACAAATGTAGTTGATTCATTAGTTTACCATTGATTACCAACATCGGCCATGTTTTTAAACCACGTGACGTTAAAAGGACGTCATGGGACGCTAAAGAACCCATACGATTGGCTGAAAGTGACACACGTGACATGTGCAAGCGCTAGCCAGCGAAAAAGCTTTTTAAGTGGCAATTGTTTAGGGTTTATCTGCGGTAGTACGGAACGGCATCAAAAAATGCGATGCAGTGCCATTGCCGACAGAACGTCTTGGACGATGACTCTTACCCGTTATTACAGTTCATCTGCCTTGACCGTTGCTGACATAAAAACGCAGCTGGAAGTATTTTGAACATAAAGGACATATTTATTCGACTCGCATTTTACATTAGTGAGGTTTTTCGTGCACGCCACGGCGCGATGGATTCGTCCAGGAGGAACGACGGGGACTGGCAGGGAATGGTCAACGAGGTAAAATCAAAACTCCACTGTCGTTGGAGTGGGTGTGATTAATTGACCTGACAACTAGAATCAAGCGTTCTGACACTCGTTAGAAGTGCTATTTGAAAATTAATGCCGGTTGAATAACTCAGCTCGAAGCAGAGCTCTCCTTGTTTGCCCTGCAGGGGACGTGCTCAAGGAAGTGATTTTAACTTCACTTGTACAGCGCAAAACTATAATTCTGTTTTCCAAAGTGATTTTTTAATATCAAGAGCTTGATTTTCAAGAAATATGGGACCAGAAGTGTTTTTCTATCTTGCAGCAAATGGTGCACAGAGGAAACTCAAGACTGTAGAAATCCGTACATATGGTTCCCATATTGAAACAAGAAAGGCAGTAGCTTGTTTTTCAAAGAAAACATTAATTTGAACATTAGCCATCCACCCTTTACCTTCAGCTGATAAGGATAACACCGGAGTCACTGGTGAGCTGGAGCCTATCCCAGCTGACCTTGGGGATATACCCTGGACCTGGTCAACAGACAATCGCAGGTCACATATAAACAAACGTGTTCATATTCATAGCCATCCCTAAAGGCTCCAGGTCACCCAAGACCTATGTTTTAGACAGCAAAAAAAAAATAGAGACTGTTTCGCTCTGTTCTGTTCTGTCTAAACAAACAGAGTGGACGGTTAAAGCTTCTTGCTTACTTGTCTTTAATAGGCACAACACTGGAAGCACATGTATGGAACTCAGTCTCGTAACACCCAAAGCTGTCCCTCCAGCAACAACTCTAACAATTCTATTGTTACAGAGACAAATGTTTGTTGCAGTGATTTCATTCATCAGTATGTGGTGGACTTGTAGTTATGTCTCTCCACACAGTTCGGAGGTTTGGGTTTTGAGTCTTGGCTACGGCCTGACAATGTGGAGACCATATAATGCGACAAATTCAGGATTTGACCCTGCCACTGGCTCAAAGTTAGCTGGGTGGCTCCAGGTCACCAACGACCTCAGTGAAGACAAGCACTATACAAAAATGGATGGATGGATGGATGGATAAGACTGATTAAGTTAAAAACACTAAGCATGAAACATCTTGAATTTAAATTTCAAGATGTTATCCGATCATTATAGTACATTTTCCTCCTCTGTCAACAACAATTTTCTTTGCATCTGAAAATATCCTTTGTAATGACATGAATATCCACATGTTCACAGTTCCTAATTTGTAAGAGGAAGTTGGAGAGCAAGAAGGAGGCTCTACTTATTCTGTCCAAGGAGCTGGATACATGCCAACAGGAGAGGGATCAGTACAAGCTGATGGCCAACCAGCTTCGCGAGCGGCACCAAGGACTAAAAAAGAAATACAGGGAGCTCATTGTAAGATGATTGCAAACATCGTCAACATCACATACACACACAAAAAAAATTTGAGTATGCTCTGATCCATTGCATTCTTTTAATTTCCTAAAAACAGGATGGTGATCCGTCTCTGCCTCCCGAAAAACGGAACCAAGTAAGTTTTCAAAGCCAATTATAACATCTTTACACAAGCCAACTCTAAGTTTGATTGCTTAGGATTTCATTTGCTCTCCAATAATGACTTCAAGTCCATTTTAAGTTTTGGTTTTCCTTTCAAGAAAAGGTGGTCCTCATCAAGTCGGACTGACTTTCAGCATAATTATGTTCTCCTGTGGATGGGGTCGACTGACATAGGCATATTTCACCTAGCACCACCATATGGTCAACTTTTTGAGCTAAATGTTTGAATTGAATTTCAGTGAGAAACAATTACACATTTGACAAAATCTCGTGCCGTCTGAAATTGATTTGACCAATAACTATTACCACTGTATTTGTCTCAACCGCAGCAAAAATGTTTGGTAAATATTTTTGTTTATTTGAATGTCACTTGCCCTTTGTAGCATGAGAAGTGTTCCTCTCAGCATGTTTGACTTGGAGCAGCACCAATTGACAAACTAATCTCTGATCCTTTTTTCCTCACAACAACAGATTTTTTTTTTTTCTTAAAACTGGTGTAACTCAATCTGACTCGTCCCGTGACCACAAAACTGTGTGGAGGGGTTTTGTATGGGCTAAGAAAGGGAGGTGGGGTTAGGAACAAACAGTTTGCTGTGTGTAGTTAAGTTTAGGTCGTATTGTGGTCATCAGTTACCAAACCGGCAACTTGCATGGGATCATTATCACATTTATGCCCCACTGAAAATCAAATTGTGATTTAAAGGCTGCCCTAATATCCCTTAGTAGTCAATCATATAGATGATGTATTAGTCCTGAACCCAATGAGCACTGTAGAAAATGAAAGTACAGAAAACCTGCCTTTGCCTGACCTCAACTGACTGCTCCGGTGTTATTAATTGTATCAAAAGGTCTCAATCATGACTTTACCTTATGGCATCTTTCACAGGTGAATTTAGCTCAGCTACTGAGGGACTCAAGAGAAAAAAGCAACCGTCTCTCTGAGGAGATGAAAGAGCTGAAGCAGCGATTGGCCGAAGCTCAGGGAGACAACAAGGTGCGTGACATCACTCGATGCACGTACTGGATGTCAAAGTCAAGGCCTGCGAGTGAATCTGTCTCACCTTGTCATTTTATATGGCCCAGCAGAGTTTAACATGCATACTTTTGTCGTAACATAAACGTCTGTAGTACAGACTTTTATTAATATTGACTCCACAGCATAGAGTCTGTTCACTGGATGAGTTAAATGCAATGGCCAAATTCCATGGGTGTGACATTTGGATAGCGAGTAATTTTTTTGACCATAAAGGTATGCTATTTCAAGACAAACTAATTTCATCTGCTACCATTTCGTCGTCATCGTCCGACAGTTTCATAACGCAGCAGTTTACGATCCAGCTTTTTTAGGGCACCCTGGATAACCGAATGGCACACTTTAACGAGTTTTCGAACGGTCTGTGTGAAGCAGCGCACTTGGAGCGTATTTCTGAACCCACCCTCAATGAGGAAACGCGGTTTCTGGTGGTGACGAGCTCTAGTGTGCATTTGTGAATATTCCTAGAGATTGCACTGCTTCACTCCAACCATTTGGAAACTTCAGAGAGTCGTTGAAATGTGCCGTTGGGTTATTCAGAGTGCACCAGAAACCGATTGCCAGCACGCTAGGCACTCCAACTGGGGACGTGGTTCAACAGTGTGTCAGGCAGTCCAGATGGAAACAGTTCAAGAATGAACTGCTGATTGGTTTAAAACAAAGTCTGCATTTGGAAATGCAAAATAGCCATGTAAAACTGCAGAGGATTAAGTTATGGTCACAAATGAAAATCCAAGCCGTCTTTTATGTTATTTGAACTGTTCCGTACAGTGCTGTGTTACATCTTCAGCTGTTGTGAAAGCGCTATAAAAATAAAGATGTATTGTAGTTTACTGAAGAAAGGGTTGTTCCATTTTGTTCAAAATTTTCAGTTGTCACTACCATTGTATTCAATAAATATCAATCCTGTTGGATTCACAACTTAGACTTGTACATTCCGGCCCCATGAGTGATTTTAGTTTGACTCTCCTAACTTCATACCTCATGGCATACAACATGTACACTCAAGAACATGTTGCCAAATGAAGTCTCCAAGAAGTGATCATACTCAGACGGCTTTGTCTCACAGCTCCTACGTATGACTATCACCAAACAAAGATTAGGAGATGACGAGGTAGGCGCTCGCCATTTCCCAGCGCATGAGCGTGAGGACCTGGTCAAGCAGTTGGAAAGAGCCAGAGAGCAGGTGAACACGACTGACCACTTATATTCTATCAACCCAGATGACCTCTGACTACATGGAGCTTTGTGTGTGTGTTGGGGTGGCTGTAGAATGAAGTATTGGAGCACAGCACAAAGTCTCTCACCGACGAGCTTCAGGATGTACGAGCGGAGCGCGACGTGTTTCAGCAGAAGGCTCATCGCCTCAACGTGGAGATGAACCACATCGTGGGGAATGATGACGTTCGGATTTTGGATATTGATGCACTCTGCATGGAGAACAGGTTTGTTAATGTTAGTTGTCTATGTTGAAGGTTTCTTCACATTATAGATGACTTAAATTCAGATTATTTCAGGTATTTGCTCTCCTTGTTTGCCCTGCAGGGGACGTGCTCAAGGAAGTGATTTTAACTTCACTTGTACAGCGCAAAACTATAATTCTGTTTTCCAAAGTGATTTTTTAATATCAAGAGCTTGATTTTCAAGAAATATGGGACCAGAAGTGTTTTTCTATCTTGCAGCAAATGGTGCACAGAGGAAACTCAAGACTGTAGAAATCCGTACATATGGTTCCCATATTGAAACAAGAAAGGCAGTAGCTTGTTTTTCAAAGAAAACATTAATTTGAACATTAGCCATCCACCCTTTACCTTCAGCTGATAAGGATAACACCGGAGTCACTGGTGAGCTGGAGCCTATCCCAGCTGACCTTGGGGATATACCCTGGACCTGGTCAACAGACAATCGCAGGTCACATATAAACAAACGTGTTCATATTCATAGCCATCCCTAAAGGCTCCAGGTCACCCAAGACCTATGTTTTAGACAGCAAAAAAAAAATAGAGACTGTTTCGCTCTGTTCTGTTCTGTCTAAACAAACACAGTGGACGGTTAAAGCTTCTTGCTTACTTGTCTTTAATAGGCACAACACTGGAAGCACATGTATGGAACTCAGTCTCGTAACACCCAAAGCTGTCCCTCCAGCAACAACTCTAACAATTCTATTGTTACAGAGACAAATGTTTGTTGCAGTGATTTCATTCATCAGTATGTGGTGGACTTGTAGTTATGTCTCTCCACACAGTTCGGAGGTTTGGGTTTTGAGTCTTGGCTACGGCCTGACAATGTGGAGACCATATAATGCGACAAATTCAGGATTTGACCCTGCCACTGGCTCAAAGTTAGCTGGGTGGCTCCAGGTCACCAACGACCTCAGTGAAGACAAGCACTATACAAAAATGGATGGATGGATGGATGGATAAGACTGATTAAGTTAAAAACACTAAGCATGAAACATCTTGAATTTAAATTTCAAGATGTTATCCGATCATTATAGTACATTTTCCTCCTCTGTCAACAACAATTTTCTTTGCATCTGAAAATATCCTTTGTAATGACATGAATATCCACATGTTCACAGTTCCTAATTTGTAAGAGGAAGTTGGAGAGCAAGAAGGAGGCTCTACTTATTCTGTCCAAGGAGCTGGATACATGCCAACAGGAGAGGGATCAGTACAAGCTGATGGCCAACCAGCTTCGCGAGCGGCACCAAGGACTAAAAAAGAAATACAGGGAGCTCATTGTAAGATGATTGCAAACATCGTCAACATCACATACACACACAAAAAAAATTTGAGTATGCTCTGATCCATTGCATTCTTTTAATTTCCTAAAAACAGGATGGTGATCCGTCTCTGCCTCCCGAAAAACGGAACCAAGTAAGTTTTCAAAGCCAATTATAACATCTTTACACAAGCCAACTCTAAGTTTGATTGCTTAGGATTTCATTTGCTCTCCAATAATGACTTCAAGTCCATTTTAAGTTTTGGTTTTCCTTTCAAGAAAAGGTGGTCCTCATCAAGTCGGACTGACTTTCAGCATAATTATGTTCTCCTGTGGATGGGGTCGACTGACATAGGCATATTTCCTCTAGCACCACCATATGGTCAACTTTTTGAGCTAAATGTTTGAATTGAATTTCAGTGAGAAAATTACACATATTTGACAAAATCTCGTGCCGTCTGAAATTGATTTGACCAATAACTATTACCACTGTATTTGTCTCAACCGCAGCAAAAATGTTTGGTAAATATTTTTGTTTATTTGAATGTCACTTGCCCTTTGTAGCATGAGAAGTGTTCCTCTCAGCATGTTTGACTTGGAGCAGCACCAATTGACAAACTAATCTCTGATCCTTTTTTCCTCACAACAACAGTTTTTTTTTTTTCTTAAAACTGGTGTAACTCAATCTGACTCGTCCCGTGACCACAAAACTGTATGGAGGGGTTTTGTATGGGCTAAGAAAGGGAGGTGGGGTTAGGAACAAACAGTTTGCTGTGTGTAGTTAAGTTTAGGTAGTATTGTGGTCATCAGTTACCAAGCCGGCAACTTGCATGGGATCATTATCACATTTATGCCCCATTCAAAATCAAATTGTGATTTAAAGGCTGCCCTAATATCCCTTAGTAGTCAATCATATAGATGATGTATTAGTCCTGAACCCAATGAGCACTGTAGAAAATGAAAGTACAGAAAACCTGCCTTTGCCTGACCTCAACTGACTGCTCCGGTGTTATTAATTGTATCAAAAGGTCTCAATCATGACTTTACCTTATGGCATCTTTCACAGGTGAATTTAGCTCAGCTACTGAGGGACTCAAGAGAAAAAAGCAACCGTCTCTCTGAGGAGATGAAAGAGCTGAAGCAGCGATTGGCCGAAGCTCAGGGAGACAACAAGGTGCGTGACATCACTCGATGCACGTACTGGATGTCAAAGTCAAGGCCTGCGAGTGAATCTGTCTCACCTTGTCATTTTATATGGCCCAGCAGAGTTTAACATGCATACTTTTGTCGTAACATAAACGTCTGTAGTACAGACTTTTATTAATATTGACTCCACAGCATAGAGTCTGTTCACTGGATGAGTTAAATGCAATGGCCAAATTCCATGGGTGTGACATTTGGATAGCGAGTAATTTTTTTGACCATAAAGGTATGCTATTTCAAGACAAACTAATTTCATCTGCTACCATTTCGTCGTCATCGTCCGACAGTTTCATAACGCAGCAGTTTACGATCCAGCTTTTTTAGGGCACCCTGGATAACCGAATGGCACACTTTAACGAGTTTTCGAACGGTCTGTGTGAAGCAGCGCACTTGGAGCGTATTTCTGAACCCACCCACAATGAGGGAACGCGGTTTCTGGTGGTGACGAGCTCTAGTGTGCATTTGTGAATATTCCTAGAGATTGCACTGCTTCACTCCAACCATTTGGAAACTTCAGAGAGTCGTTGAAATGTGCCGTTGGGTTATTCAGAGTGCACCAGAAACCGATTGCCAGCACGCTAGGCACTCCAACTGGGGACGTGGTTCAACAGTGTGTCAGGCAGTCCAGATGGAAACAGTTCAAGAATGAACTGCTGATTGGTTTAAAACAAAGTCTGCATTTGGAAATTAATGAAAGGGTGAGTGTGCTCTGCCTCTCCAAACACACACACACTGTGAGTGGTTTTAGAGCAAATCAAATTTACTCCCCCCCAAAAAAAATCCTGACTGGTCTGATTGTAAAGAAGAAAAACAGCAAAAAAAAATCAATTAAAATAAATCCGCAAAATAGCCATGTAAAACTGCAGCGGATTAAGTTATGGTCACAAATGAAAATCCAAGCCGTCTTTTATGTTATTTGAACTGTTCCGTACAGTGCTGTGTTACAGCTTCAGCTGTTGTGAAAGCGCTATATAAATAAAGATGTAGTGTACTGTAGAAAGGGTTGTTCCATTTTGTTAAAAAATTTCAGTTGTCACTACCATTGTATTCAATAAATGTCAATCCTGTTGGATTCACAACTTAGACTTGTACATTTCGGCCCCATGAGTGATTTTAGTTTGACTCTCCTAACTTCATACCTCATGGCATACAACATGTACACTCAAGAACATGTTGCCAAATGAAGTCTCCAAGAAGTGATCATACTCAGACGGCTTTGTCTCACAGCTCCTACGTATGACTATCACCAAACAAAGATTAGGAGATGACGAGGTAGGCGCTCGCCATTTCCCAGCGCATGAGCGTGAGGACCTGGTCAAGCAGTTGGAAAGAGCCAGAGAGCAGGTGAACACGACTGACCACTTATATTCTATCAACCCAGATGACCTCTGACTACATGGAGCTTTGCGTGTGTGTTGGGGTGGCTGTAGAATGAAGTATTGGAGCACAGCACAAAGTCCCTCACCGACGAGCTTCAGGATGTACGAGCGGAGCGCGACGTGTTTCAGCAGAAGGCTCATCGCCTCAACGTGGAGATGAACCACATCGTGGGGAATGATGACGTTCGGATTTTGGATATTGATGCACTCTGCATGGAGAACAGGTTTGTTAATGTTAGTTGTCTATGTTGAAGGTTTCTTCACATTATAGATGACTTAAATTCAGATTATTTCAGGTATTTGCATGATCGGCTGTGTCAACTTCAGGGAGAGGTCACCTTGCTTAAGACAAATCTGGGCAAGTACAAGGTACATGTATTTATTTTCATGATGTTAGCTGTAATAATAATAAAATAATCATTAAAAAAAACTTAAGACGCACGTGGGTGCAAATACAATAGAAAACAAAGTTAATGCTGCTTTTTCTGCATGATGAGGGTCCGCGCTTGAGGAGAGCATATGCGAAGAACGATGTTTAAAAATTCATGAATAAAATCATGATTACGAGCTAGCAAGAATTGAAGAATAGAAGAGAATGCAAAGGTCTTGGGATTGGGAAAAACTCCACATAAATTACATCTTTGTTTAAGCGGCAGGAATTCCAGCTGTGGAAAAAAGTTGAAGCTCAAAGTCAGAACTTTGTTATTTTGAGTAATGGGACAGTAACAAGGGGAAATTATATTTGTTACTTCAGTGGATACGTTATATTGCCTAATGTGTCATTTTGGTGTACCCGCCAGGAAGCCTTGACTACTATATCTTTAACGACAACATATTTATAATTATACCTGGATCATTTTTTTAATAAACTCACTGACTAAAATGTCGGTTACACTTCACGACTGTGGGGGAGACCAAGAGTTTAAATAAAAGAAAACTTGTTCAAAGTAATAATTGAAACAGTTTTTAATAGTATATTAAAAATCATTTCAGAGTGCACTGGAATCCAGGAAGAATGCCAGAGTTTGCGGGAAGCCAAACAGCAGGGCACTCACCGGTGTGCTCTCAGCCAAACAAGGTGTGATGTCATTCACCATGGCTTGAATTTTCTGGGGGAAACCTGTCTTTAACGTGGTCGTGTGAGGTAAAGCTTTGTGTGTTTATATGTGTGTGTGTGTGTGTGTATATATGCATGCATGCATGCAGTGAAGGAGCTGTTGTCTGACGAGAGTGGGTGCACGCTGCCCGTCACCGCCCAGTCGATCTCGGACCTCAAGTCTCTGGCCACCGCGCTCCTGGAAACCATCCATGAGAAGAACATGTTGATTCAGCACCAGCGACAAATTAACAAGTACTGACTGTTATCTTTCTCTCGCCTATAGTGTCAGTCTTTCTCAGCTTCACGAACATGTCTATTAATGGACCCCTTGTCGCCAGGGTTCTTGGAACTCGTGTTGCAGAACTGGAGAAGAAGCTCAAAACATTGGAGACATCTGGATTGTGGAGCCTGCCAGGTACAGTCGATGCAAAATCAGTGATTATCACTGAGGGAAATGTGTCCATCGCATCATAACAGCATTGATTTATAAGGCCTTTTTATCTCTACGTAAGTCTTGATTGCAAAGTCTAAAGCTGTCTTCTCCTCACACTTAATGTGGTTGAAAAATAATAATGGGTGAAACTCAACTTTAATCAACATGCTACTAATTTGTTCCTTTGCATTTTGTTCCCAAAGGCCTCACTTACCATATCTCTGTGGGAATGTGTGCAAGTATGTTTTTTTTTTTTTTAACTGTGAAACTATAAAAGGTGAAATAACAGTTTGGTTTTTTTTTTTGCGTGTGGTTTTTCCTTACAACAGAGGGAAAAGATGACTGCCACTCTCCTCCACCAGCCAGCCCAGGTTAGCAATTGCAAGCATAAAGATGTCTCTTCCTTTTCACGTGTTAGTCTGTGATCCATTGTATGTATCTATGTTCTCATAGGAGAGTCGCAGCAGTGTTCATCAAGACATCCAGTACAAGAGAGTTCTGAAAGCCCAGCAGAACTTGCCAAATCGTCCCAGTCGTCTTTCCCGTCACTCGAGGAGGATCCATCTAGTCCTCAGTCAAGAACCTTGCCAAAGAGTGATCATCTCTGTGAAGGTGACCAATCTAAGGATGTCGACAATGCAGGTGATGTCTTTCCCTCCTCGATAGATGTGAACACACCCCTTCTGTCAAACACCTCCGAGCGACCATCTGTGACATCGGGCCACACAAGAATAGAAACTAAAGATGAAGAGGGAGTGGAGAACGTCGAAACGGAATGTATCGTAATCGAGGAACGTGTTCATATTCCATCCCATGCCGTCGCAACAGTTCCCTTTGAAAACGAGCAGGAAATTCGGCAAGATCAGGGTTTTTTCATCGGGACGGACGATATGGCATGTTCTGTTTGATACTCTCAAGTTGCAAAGACAGTTGTGCTTCCACACTAGCACTGTACATTCCAGAATACTTTCCAAAGGCTGCTATTTAGTGAACCTTTATTTTTGTTTTAGGAAGCACATAATAATATCCAATGATTGTGCTTAAAAAGCAAAGAGTCACGTAGATTGTTGCTCTTGTCTTTGATCATTTGAGTCGGACAAAGCTATTTCTCCATGATAACTGAAAGCAACAGACGACAAAGCAAGCTAATAGAGGATTTTCATAAAAACACAGAATTTAATTGTTGAAGTGAATTGTTTTGAATATATCTGTGGGATCCAGCACCAAAATGTGGCAAATAACAATGGACATATGAAGAAACATTTTGAATACATGAACTCCTTGTAAAAGTTAATTAAAAAAAAAAAATAGTACTCAGAAAACGCTCCGCCAAGCGAACAATTACATAACATCTGAACAAGGCAAATAAGATCACAACTTAGAGTTTGCCATAAAATCAATCTGGATCACATGAAATGAAAATCTGATTTTTTTTTTCATTTTTCTCATTGTGAAAGATGGATTTGGGGAAATTTATTTTCAATGAATTTAACAAATTAATCAGTAATAATTGGAAAAGTATCCTTGGCGGACACAAATCACGATTAAAGCGACTAAAATAGTTGCAGCAGCTGTGTATTTTATTCACAATATTGTCATTTGACGCCACTTGGAGGGAATGTCTGCACTTTGTATTGTAGATTTTGTCAGTTACAAGCATTCATTGGTGAACACTAAACAAAATGTGAGTATACTTTTAAAGAATATGTCTGTGTTAGGTAGACCCGGCTGGCACTGTGGATGAGTGGTTAGCACATTTGCCTCAGAGTTCTGAGACAGGGGGTCCAAATCTTTTTGGATGGAGAGGCCACTACTCTGTATTTCAATTTCAAGCACTGGTCCTTGTTTGTGGTGAAAGAACTGAAATGTAAAATGTATTGTAAATTGTGTCTGTGTTTCTTCAAAATAAACCACTTTTCACATGTTTTCTCAGCACAGTGGCAAGAAAATTAAATTTGTGTCCAACAGGCATGTTGACCTATTCAACAATGTATGATTTACATGGTCAGCTACTTCTTCATTTATCAGATTAAGCGCATGTAGCTGAAAATATAATACATGAAGGCCAAAGAGTGGAGTTAAATTCTACGCAGGCGCCTATTGATTGACCTGGAGTATGTATTCCAGAGATTGGCAGAGGTAATCCCAACAATGCAGCAGGCGAGCCTGCGTCCTGCATTTCCATGGAGCAGACTGCCAGCGTCTCCCCCAAGGCCAAAGTCATCCCGCCGCTCATGAATCACCACTGCTCTTCCAAGCACAGACAGACTGCCAAATAATGTGGCGTCAGACTCTAATGCGGCATTGATTTTGCCTTGTTGGGGCACAAAGTGTCCCAAATCTCCGGGGTGGTTGGGGTGATTGACACCTTGAGGGTTATAGTGACCTCCGGTGGAATCGCATCCCTGTTGCAGATCTCCATACTGATGAATGTGCACCGCTCTTGGCTCTGGCTCACTCCCCACGGGTAATCCATGGAACCGGAGAAGAATTTTGAGCTTTCCATGAGGATAATCCTGTTTAAAGAGCACTTGGCCGTAGACTTTGGGCAAACCGTCAGCCAGCGAGGAACTTGGTCTCACTTTACAGGCTGCATACAGAGTGCCATTGTTTTGCCAGACCTCTGCTGGAGCCAAGGTGTCGGTGTTGGCTGAGGCGCACTGACAGATGGGCAGCACAAACAGAAGTGATGCCCCCACTACACACTTTGGCCTGGAAGATATGAAAACATGCATGATAGTACAAACCCAAATATCACTTTAATTGGTACATCGTATACAAAGTGAATGAAAAAAAACTGATTGGAAAATCCTTTTTAACGTATATTCAATCGAATACACTACAAAGTGTATTCATGTTCTAACTGATTTTTTTTCCCCCACCCCAAATATTCACTAATTTCACATTTGGTGCTTTCACCCTTCCCCCCCAAAAACTGGGATGGAGGCATGTTGACCAATGTCTTACATCACATTTCCTTTGAACAAGACTCAGTAACTGTTAGGGAACCGAGGACTAAAATTGTTGAAGTTGAACTATTGCCTAGCTGAACATAATCTGTTCTGTGGTGCTGGTTTAATTCCAAGTCCTTTCTGTCCATTTTCTTGACCACGTGTCCTATAATATTTAAATGATCGTTATCATAAAACTGTTTTGGGCAATGTTTATGTCATTTTTTTACAGTCTTAACTGTTATACACGAGAATATGCTATCGACTGGTAAATAACGTAAAATAAAGTTAAACTACACTCAATGTGACAGATATGTAGTTTTTGCAGAGCTATACTGTTACCAAGTGATGTTTTCGTGGATTTGCTAGAATTGTGCTGTAACTCACGTAACAGTTGGATAATCGGATGATCTGAAAACGGGAATGTGTCCAATGGAGAGTTCAATTAGCCAACAAACTAAATAAATTACACAAATCAACACGACAAAATACAATATATCATACAGTACTAACGGAGTTGGTTAGTGCAGCGTCTCGGCATCATACACAAAACATTTAAGTCCCTCAGTTGTTTTGAGTTAGCCTGTTATGATAATGAAATACACTCACCAGTACTGATGCATTGTTACTAACATCGATCTGATCCAAATTATGCCCTTTCACTCGGGAGTTTTTGTTGCAGAGACCGTGTGATGAAGAAAAATATGATTTTCATTTATTTGTCTAAGTTGTATAATAAGCGAGTCAGTGGGCGTCTCTTTGGTGAGGGTGGAGCGCAAATAAGTACGCATTGGGTTATTTCTATTTAACTGGTTAATGTCATAATGTCGTATGGGTGCTGAGCCTCTGTGCTTCGGGTAAAGGAGGTCAATGTTAATGTTGATTTTACCCATATGTAAATGTATGCATTTAAAGTAATTCTCATACGTACATAATGGAGGAGACGAAATGTTTTGGTAAGTACGTTCTTTGTGGATTAAAAAGGGCACCAAGAGCAGCTCAGAACTAACAAATCATTACACAACGAGAGTTCTCTCGGCTTTTATCAAACAGGAGAAATTTAATGTTCGTATTATGTCAGGAAATTTTGCATTTCGGGTGTGTGATGTGGCGAAATAGAGACATTATTCCTCCCGGAGAGCAGGTGTCGGTAATGCGTTTTGAGACTACGATGCTTGAGGAATAGGACACCAACGAGGAAGAACCTAATCAGGAAACGCCGTTGCATTAAACCGGGTTAAGTAGTGGCCGCCGTTATTGATTATTAAAAGATACGCTCGGTTATCTACGAAAGATGTCCAAAAGACATCGCTTGGATTTGGGTGATGACTACTCTAGTAAGAAGAGGTCTGAAGGGTAGGTGCGGCGCCAACTGAATGTGTCCGTTGAAACATTTTAGGCGCTGGTGGACTGTTGCTAGTTGGATAAAAGCCTACGTTGTGGTTTAATGGGAATGGAGACAATATAGCTAACCTTAGCAATTTGTGTTCTTGTTGGGGCCACGGCCACGTGCCGATGAGGTGAATGCTCCCGATGCAATTCAATGAACGCCTTTGAGGCATTCTGCATTCGCTAGCGTCATTATTAGTTTGCGGCACGTGTATGAAGTTAGCGGGATGCTAGCAGCCTGCTGGCTAAGCTAACTAGCTTGCACGCTAGCCCAAGCGACAAACGAGGGCATCTTTTAAAATTTTGTCTTTTATTTTCTAATTAGTCAATCGCACGGTTTACCTATGTTTAAATTGTACCAATCGCGCTCCCTAACATGCATTGAAGATAGTATTTTGTCCGGCATTGTATTCAAAACATAATCACAGTTAATGTTAAATCAACTGTCATTGGAAAGAGGCCAGCTTGCCTGTTAAATTCTTATTAAAAGAGGGATGAACCCAGAGATGTTTTGAATGATGCTTCAATGTAGGGCTCAAATTTTAATATATGATTTTTGTGTTTAGTTCAAGCAGTGCATGTTACTGGGGACGTGCATTGAACTAGATAGGAAAAAATCTGGCTTGACAGACTGTAATAGATCAAATAGACGAATGGATCAGTATATTGGAACGTCAGCAGAGCATATTAATTATTCAACATTTTTATTGACACTGACAGGCGTGACAGAGACTTGGATCGAGACCGGGGGGATCATTCCAGGGACAGGGACAGAGACCGGGATCGTGACCGTGACAGAGACAGAGACCGCGAGAGAGACATGAAGTCTTCAAGCGTGCCACCAAAAAGCACGCCAGCCATCATCGCCATGCCTCAGCTGAAGCAGATGGCCATGCAGCAGCAGATCAATCCCTTCACCAACCTGCCGCACACGCCTCGCTATTATGAGATCTTGAAGAAAAGGTTACAGCTTCCAGTGTGGGAATATAAGGAAAACTTCACTGATATCATCACACGCCATCAGAGCTTTGTCCTTGTAGGAGAGACTGGCTCTGGCAAGACGACACAAGTGAGAAAACCCATACACAAAAATGCAATTCAACTGGGATTTAAATTTTTTTTTTTTTTTTTTTTTAAATTATTCATGAGGGTTTTGCTTTTACCTGTAGATCCCTCAGTGGTGTGTGGACATGGTGAGGAGCATTCCTGGTCCAAAGAGGGCAGTTGCCTGTACTCAGCCAAGGAGAGTGGCAGCCATGAGCGTGGCCCAAAGAGTGGCAGACGAAATGGATGTGATGCTTGGACAGGAAGTTGGCTACTCCATCCGATTTGAAGACTGTAGTTCTGCCAAAACAATACTGAAGTAAGGCGCTGGTTCTACTCTTTTATTATAGACAACCGACATTTTCACCAGTTTGTTTCCTACTCCTCTTCCTTTAGGTACATGACAGATGGTATGTTGCTAAGGGAGGCGATGAATGACCCTCTTCTGGAGCGATATGGAGTGATTATACTGGATGAGGCCCACGAACGAACATTAGCTACCGATATTCTGATGGGAGTGCTGAAAGAGGTGGTGCGTCAGCGAGCAGATCTCAAGGTTTGTATGTCCTCACACATTTGCAGTGATGAAAGTCCTCCGGATTTTCAAATTTTCATGGAAGTTCCTCGAGAAAATTGAGGAAAAATTGCCTAAAATTAATCCAGATATTAGTTGACAACATTGAACGAACATTGGCTCAAAGTCAAATAAACAAAAAATAAGACATGCACAAAAAGCATTGGCATAAATTTCATTTTAATTTTAAAAAAACAGTGACGCAATGCATTTTTTCAGTCTCTTTTCTCGTACAGAACTCTGTAATGCCTCAGCATAAATGAGGTGTTATTGTTGTATACAAGCTCCCTTGCACACAACAGGCATTTCACCTGTGAAATACCAAAAGTTAGACACAAGAACAAGAGAAAACGCCGTGCTGTCACATTTATATTACGATAGCTTCCGCTGCTCTAGATTTTGCTGGAAGATGCAAGGATTATTGTTGGTGATGTAACTTGCAGATTGTCCCATCAGGTGGCCACAGTGATTCACTTGCATGATTGTTGGATACACTTCCGTTTTTATTTTTCTCTATCCGGGCTTAGGGACTGCTGGCCCTAAGCCCGGATAGAGAAGAGGCTGTGTTTTAGGATTCTGGTCAGGAAACCAAACCTTTCCCTTCTGCACAAACGGCTGCAGCAAGTACTACTACAATACCAGTGCAGTACCAGGCTTGTTTAGAAGGGTGCAAAAGCGGGTCTCGTCAAAATCGCCCGGTATTATAAGATAAGATAAGAAAACCTTTATTAGTCTAGCCAATTGAAGAGCTTCAAATAAATTCCAAATATCCCAACTCATTTTTCTTGTCCTTTTGCACGTGCCTGAATTTTATCTTTAAGGTTTTCTTTCGTTCTAACAAAAGTTAAAAACATGACGCATGAGGATTACTACCAGTATCCAGATTGGCACGCATTTATAACTGGTTATTGTTAGTGGTTTCTGTGTTATCCTGTTTTTTTTTTTTGGGCGGGGGTGTTGTCCCCCTTCTGCCTCACATTCAAGAAATTTTCAGGGAGACATTTTGTAAAAACAAATGCTCAACAAGGTTCTCTTTTTGCTCAGGTGATCGTTATGAGCGCCACATTGGATGCAGGGAAGTTCCAAGTGTACTTTGACAGTTGCCCCCTGCTGACGATTCCCGGCCGCACGCACCCTGTCGAGATCTTCTACACACCCGAGCCGGAGCGAGACTACCTCGAAGCCGCCATTCGCACAGTCATCCAGATTCACATGTGTGAGGAAGACGAGGGGGATTGTCTTCTCTTCCTCACCGGACAGGAGGTGAGAGCATGCTTGAGATTTAATTCAGGAATTGAGTGGAACCTATTGGAGGTTGGCACAAGTTGACTGCCAGCATTTCTCATCAGAAATATTGTAACCCGATGTTTAGTTCCAGGTTCAAACCGGCAACATCATTTAAAAAAAAAAACTTTTTCCAACCGTACAGTCAATGTCTTGGGGAATGTTAAAACATTCTAAGTAGAGAGAGAAATTCGCCGGCATTCGATGCAATTAAAATTAGTCATTTGTTGAAGATGAGACCTAAGGAGAGCAAACAGGAAAGTGCTGATGTCACCTTTTTCCTGTGTTGCAGTTAAGTTCCTTTTTTTAATGTATTTGTGTCTATAATTATCAAATTTCCATCAGTTAGTATTGAACCCACAGACAAAGCAGACCCGTTTTGGAGTTGATACTTTGAGGTGGTACATAAACGCAATCTGATTTTTGATGTTTGAAACCATTTGAAACCACAAGACCTCACACATGATCAAAAGCACAAAACATCCGATAATCGGACATGTTTTGTCTGTCAATTTGTTTGCATTCGTCGGAAAGTATCAGCAAAGTCGCAAGAGAGAATTTGATTTAGTTGCCTTAAAAATAAATGTTTTCCTCTGCAGGAAATTGATGAAGCGTGCAAACGGATCAAGCGTGAGGTCGATGACCTTGGGCCTGAAGTTGGAGACATCAAAATCATTCCACTGTATTCCACGTTGCCACCACAGCAGCAGCAGAGGATCTTTGAGCCACCACCCCCACGGAAAGCCAATGGTGCTATAGGAAGAAAGGTATATTTATTTTGAGCTTTGAAAAACTATTAGTTACTATTAGTTCAAAGTATATCCTCACTGAGGTGCATTGCTAGCACAAACAACATGGCTATGAAAAAAGATAAATTCGTTTTGGAAAGTAAATCAGTTGTTGGCAACATAGCAGTTTGGTACCATGTAGTGTTGCCGCCACGTATTCATGACTCTATTCCCGGATTTCTTTGTGGAACCTGTTCTCCGTTTGTTATTCACAGAAGAATGTGTATCATCATAAGATGTCTGAGTCCTCCCATTTCACCAATGATTGTATTACGTAGATGTGATGTTGTTCGAAATGCACAATAGTCAAGGTGCCACACTTTTGTATCTGTAAAAATTAACTAACTGCAAGCACACAGTGTAGATCCAAACAGCAAAATATCTATGCTTACTGACTGGGAGGGTGGACGTTTGGAGCACGTGGTGGACTGTCTATTAGCAACATGATTCAGTTAGCAAGCTAACCATATTGTTGAACAAATATATTTTGAATTTCTGAAATGTTTCTCTCATTGATATTGTGTTGTGTGGGTTGTGGGCTGTGAAAAGAGGCTGACTAATTGAGTGTAGAACGGTCAAAATCTCTGAAGGGATTGAGCCCATGACACTGTAACTGAAAAAGCAACTCACTATCAACTGCGCCAGCTGAGAATATATGCCTGTCCACATTCAATAAGTACACCAAAATGCAGTGAGATTGAATTTTTGTGGGGTGGGGGATGTTTTTATATTAATGCCATATCGCCCAGACCTAATCATACCCTTCATTATGGGTTGAACTGTTTTTGTTTTTTAGGTTGTGGTGTCGACAAATATTGCTGAGACCTCTCTGACAATTGATGGTGTGGTCTTTGTCATCGATCCAGGCTTTGCCAAACAGAAGGTGGGGCGATGCCATCGCACTTACTGTTGAACAGCCCAAAATTGTTTGTCATGGGCAACCCTCACTTGAATCACATACCAGTCAATATCGTATCGAATGTGGTGATTACAAATTTGTGTGCAGGTGTACAACCCTCGTATTAGAGTCGAGTCGTTGCTGGTCACCGCCATCAGTAAAGCTTCTGCCCAGCAGAGGGCAGGGCGAGCTGGCAGAACTCGTCCAGGGAAATGTTTCCGCCTTTATACAGAAAAAGCCTACAAAACAGAGATGCAGGTGACAGGCTAAAATAAAGTGTTCTTCGTCTTCGTGAAGTTTTTTTTAGTATTATACTAACACGCTCTCCTTTTCAGGATAACACATATCCAGAAATCTTGCGTTCTAATTTGGGCTCTGTGGTGCTGCAGCTGAAAAAGTTGGGCATCGACGACCTCGTGCACTTCGATTTCATGGATCCACCAGGTGTGCCCGTCGTCCACTTTACAAAGAGCATAAATCTTTATTGAGAGCAGAGACGAGATTGGATGGAAATTTCACTTCATGTTCATAATTGGTTTCAGCATTGTTGAAATATGCAGAATATTGCAATTTAATTTTGACTACAAAAAATATAAAATCAGCAACCCTTTGTAGTTGACATTCAAAATGAACAATTATCCAATATTGAAGTTTCACACATGCAAGACCCCACAAAATTTCATTAACATGATTAGAACTAAGATGATATTTACTGTTGTCGAACTCTCTTAAATATGAAGACTTTGTTGTTGTTATTTTAATCAAATAAAAATATTTGACAGTTTTACAATGCCATTAGATTTCGGTCCAATGAAGAGACATAAGTAGGGTTGTCATGATCCGATTGACATCATTTACTCAGAAGCGTCTCCAAGCCAAGTTTTCTCTTGTGGTGAAGTCACCTATACTTTAGTGATGAGTCACTGTTTTCCTTAAGGTACAGGGATGAGTGGACACAGACTGAACTTGTTTTTCTCCTTTAATCCACTTTGCGTCAAAGTGTGGCGCCAGTCATTCACTCACCTAGTCTCTCTTGCCGTTAAAGGGCCAGCAGATGAAGGAAACCTCATTATGCTAATACATATGTATATACCCAATAAGTACAATTTCAAATAATTTGCTTATGTGATCGCGGTTTATAAGTGAGGTTCGAAAGTTTTTGATCCCTAATTGAATGTTGTCGTGCATATTTTTCTTCCTCAACCTCCTTGCAGCTCCCGAGACTCTGATGAGAGCCCTAGAGCTGCTCAACTACTTGGCCGCCCTCAACGACGATGGCGACCTGACCGAATTGGGATCCATGATGGCAGAGTTTCCCCTCGACCCCCAACTGGCCAAGATGGTCATCGCGAGCTGCGAGTTCAACTGTTCCAATGAGATCCTTTCCATCACTGCTATGCTGTCAGGTAATGCCCACGACTGGGCCGGCTCCAAGTCTGTGGTGAATCCACATCAATTCACAAGGAGTCAAAAGGGCCCCAAAACTTGAGCCGTGGAACACCATTCATGTAAAAAAAACAAAAAAAAAAACAAAAAAAACAAAGTTGGATTGTGCTGTTTTTAGTTTGATTATATTCGATTTTCCAAGGCCAACTCAGGATAAATGAATCTCCGAAGGGTGAGATACATTAAATATTGTGTGTTGAATATTCAGACTTAACAGGCAGCGACTTGCGGATTTAAAGATCAATGGGTCCGCCTTATCACTTTTGTGTACTACGACACGCTGTGTTGTGTCAGACTGTGGATCATTTCACGTTTAAAACTATTAAACCCCAAAACAGGCTAAATGTCTTTGCTGAGCGTCAAAAGCAGAGATATGACGGTTAATAAATTTTAATACCAACGTAACTATTTTAGGTCGCTCTGAAGACTAAATCAGAATGTCTCATGAATTTTACACACTGCAGAGAAGTGTTAATAAAGCTGCCAAATTTATAAATAAAGTACCCATATATTAAATCCAAGTTTAATATGGTGACAAACTGATAGGTTCACTCAGCTCTCAGATGCTGTGGCCGTCAGTGTCTGCTAAAAATGCGCCCGCTTACTTCACAATCATCAATCAAATACATTTGGTATGTCTATCATATGCCTGCACATCCCGTTATGTTTGAGCCGCGAAAATATATCCCCTTCAACCCTCCGATGTCTGGAATACATCCCACTGAGTCATGGCACTTTTCCATGCCGTGCCACGATGCACTGGCCACCTCCTAGCTAACAGGCTTTTGGAGGTTGTGAACCAGCAGAACTTTATCAGGTGGACATAAATTCTTAATTACAAATGTTCAGTTACTGGTACTGAATAAAATTTGAAATAAACATGTCATGTTAACTTATCCCCCCGCCCCCTCCAACACATTTTTCTGTTTTGGATAAAATAACAAATAGTATAATTTAATAGTCCTTGTGCTATGTTGTAAATGTATATTTTTATAAATATTAATGCTATAATATCATCTGTGTGAGGCAAATTATCACATCTCCAAAATATAATTTTATATTTGCCACAAAACAACCAAAACACGTCTTTTTATTTTGTATAAAAACGGGGGGGAGAGATGAATGATATTTAACCTAATTGGCAGGGACGAGAGTTAGTAGAGTTCTGTTTCTCACAAGTATATGAATGTATCGGTTAAGTAGAATCGACTTTCCTAATACTTTGGAGTTGTGTAAAAACTTTTGTTTTCCAGATGTGCTTTAATGAGCTTCCCCCAACCCTCTCCGAGCTAAGGCTGCAGACCCCCCTACCCCTTCGATAGGGCTTGTGGTCGTGCCACTTCCGGCTGTCACGTCTTAGGCTTTTCTCGATTGTTTTGTGAATTTTTGACTCATCCCTGTGGGCGGCTTTGTTGGGGCCCATACCAACCTTGTTTAGTCCCACAGTGTTTTGTTCGCCCCACGGAGGCTAAGAAGGCCGCCGACGAGTCCAAGATGAGGTTCGCCCACATCGACGGCGACCACTTGACTCTCCTCAACGTCTACCACGCTTTCAAGCATTGTGAATTTTTGACTCATCCCTGTGGGCGGCTTTGTTGGGGCCCATACCAACCTTGTTTAGTCCCACAGTGTTTTGTTCGCCCCACGGAGGCTAAGAAGGCCGCCGACGAGTCCAAGATGAGGTTCGCCCACATCGACGGCGACCACTTGACTCTCCACACAATCTACCACGCAATCACACAAAGAGAGACACACACACACACACACACACACACACACACGTAGATAGCACCGCGAACTCTCGTGACAATTCACAAGGTTGCCTAGTTTTGGGCAAGGGAAATAAGCCCCTCTTAGAACATAAGGCTTTAGGGATGCCTGTTACTTGCTACAAATACCGTATTTCCAAACTTCCCCAATTGAACTTGGAAATTTCACTGAAACATTGCAGAAATCCGCTGGAAATTTTAAACTCCTTTACAAGCCCAAGTGCAAGTGTGAGATTTTCAGCAAATAGTTCTTTTGGTTGGACAGAAAATTTTGTCTGCAAGTGAATTTACAAACGATTGGTAAATCGGCGGGAATTTGCTCTCTTAGCTTTCAAATCAGCGAACAACTCCTCTTTTTGGTCCTCTCCAGACCACGAGGCAAACCAGTGGTGCTATGACAACTTTGTCAACTACCGCTCGCTGATGTCCGCTGATAACGTGCGGCAACAGCTGTCCAGGATCATGGACCGCTTCAACCTGCCCCGCCGGAGCACAGAGTTCACCAGTCGAGACTACTACATTAACATCCGCAGGGCGCTCTGCACCGGCTTCTTCATGCAGGTTAGTACTGCTGGCGTACATCACATAAAAAACACGGTTGGTGATCGATGTACACTAAATTTTGGACTGTAAGCTGTGTAGACTAGACATTTAATCTCTATCACACTGTCAGACTAACGTGTGTATCATACATGCTGTTTATAAACAAACAAGTGATTGACATAAACACAGGGAAAGTTTAGTTTTATTTTTCTTCTTAAATGTAGTGGATGCGGCTTATGTACCTCAAATCACATTTTACAGTACAATTGTCTTGATGTCTGTCCTGCAGGTAGCTCATCTGGAGCGAACCGGTCATTACCTCACAGTCAAAGACAACCAAGTGGTCCAGCTGCACCCATCCACAGTCTTGGACCACAAGCCCGAATGGGTGCTCTACAACGAATTTGTCCTCACCACCAAAAACTACATTCGCACTTGCACAGACATTAAACCAGAGTGGTGAGTAACGGTAACTCGGAGGATGCTGGTCTGTCAGTAGAAATTAAGTTTCTTATTGTCTCTCTCTCTCGTGTTGCAGGCTGGTCAAGATCGCCCCGCAGTACTATGAAATGAGTAACTTCCCACAATGTGAAGCTAAACGACAGCTGGAGCGAATCGTTGCCAAACTAGAGAGCAAAGAGTATTCCCAGTACTAAACATTAACCAACGTGTCCGGAGATGACCGCATACAATATAGTTTTAGACCTTTCCGTATCATCGTATCTTAAAATTGTTGACTATTTAGCATTTTGATTTTGGTTTTTTTTTTTATATATTTTGTTAGCTTTCCGTTGTTTCCTCACATTGATGTCCATTCTTCAACTGTAATGCCAGAAGGAAATATCAGCACGCATTGGATCACTATAAATATTTTCAAAAGGAACATTGTCTTGATGTTTTCCTGTAGGGAATTGTTGACTGCTGGCTTTGTTTCTTTAATAAAGGAGCTTTGACTTGCTACATTTTGGATACTACATATAATGATTTGAATGACAAAAATGCACTTGATGTATTACAAATTAACTATTCTGTATCATTCATTTACCGGTTGAATCCAGGAAAAATCCCTTTTCTCGAGTCAGTGGCAGAGAGACTTTTATCCTTAGGGTGGCCAGGGCCATGTCAGTGAATCCGCAAAACAAAAACGTGGAAACACAATAGCATTTATCAACATCCATTTTTATGTTGAATACAATTCGTGCGCACGCACGTACATATGCACGCACGCGCACACAGTTACTGTATTCACAATTACACTTAAATTGTATGTCACAAACTATGCAAAACGTTTTTTTTTTTCTTTTTACTTGTTCAGTCAGACCTTTTATTCTCATACCCGGATTCATTCATCGATTAATGAATTTTATGTTTTCGTGTGGAATCAAATCTGAGTGAGATGTTTTTGGGTTTACTTTTAGGTGAAATACAACTTCAATTTTAACATCTGTTTGAAATATCTGAAGTTATTCCATTTCTGCTATGGTACAATCAAGGAGCAAGGACCCCGGGGCAGAATTGTTTATTTGAGAAAAAAAATTCAAATTTTTGGAAAATCCCTTCTTATAAATGAGGCAAAAACAAAAAGATCAGTACAAAGCAGGGACTAAATTGGAAGCAGGAAGGCTAGAGAACAACTTAAGAGCAGAAACATGTGGAGCGAACATGAAGGCAAAAATTGTCTGGCACGGAAGAGAGAGTTTGGAAAGCAGCCGATTGCTAACTTTGTGCAGGTGTGGCTTTACGAGGCCTGCTTTCCAGCAGCTCGGCCCTGCCTTCCTGCTATTTAGTAGTATTGCTATTTTTTTCAAGTCTTAAATGTATTTAGCTTTACTTTCGATGATTAATTTGTAAATTAAATAGTCCATTTACATCCCAAGAAACCTGAATGTTCATCTAAAACATTGGCAACACCAGTTACAAAAATACAGCAAAAACAGTTTACAGTTTCAAAGAGGTTTTGAATGCTGTGATGTAAAGGAGTAAAATATATGAACCTCTAATTGAGTGTTTATCAAGAAATCACTCATCTTGTCCACACAGCCCACCCAACCATTTTAAACCATATTAAATGTACAGGAAAAAAATAATGAGGTTATCAAATTAATGATAGAAAAAAAATCGAATTTTTTTTCTGCTGCAAATGGCGTACAAATATAAAGCGTCCCTCTAAGTTGATTATTTTTTTCAGCTAGTTGACAGGCTGTGAAAGTAAATTTCTATAAGCTGTTGTATGACCTTTTTACCAGTAGAGGGTGCTAATAAACATGCATGCGCCAGAGAGGTCTAACGTCACAAGCTTCGAAGATTTGCACCGCGCGTTTGTCATGACATGTCAATTATCTGGAGGTGCTCCTCTTGCTCGTAAAATGTATCTTAGCTTTCAATTTAAATCACACTTGCACTGATGTAAATTTGGAGAGAATATTTGAGGGGGTGGGGATAGGATGGGTTAATGATCAGCAAAATGAATGACCAAATTCAAAGCAAAGCATGTGGAGAAAAGCTAACAGAAGAAAAAAAACGACGAGGGGATGATTTACCCCCAAATAAATGGATAAAATTTGCTACTTAAAAACAGTGTCAAACCGGTAGCCCTTCCCATTAATCATTACCCAAGAAGTAACTCTCAGTTGCAAGAAGGTTGGTGACCGCTGCTCTAGTAACTACCAAAGACACAGGTAAGAATATTGGTCTGAAAATAGCCGCCTGCAGTAGAAAAACAAAACGACAAAAAAATCTCACATTTGTTCCCCGTTACTTGCCGTTGCACACATATTTATCCCTGAAAGTAAAACGAGCGGTACTGTACTCAGTCCTGTTGGTCCAGCTTCACAGCTTTGATGAAATTCTAATCAGAGGTAACGTAACAGATAAAACTCCCAGCAGTAATGATCTTGGAGCCTATTGCCTCCCCTCGACATCCTCAATGGTCTCCGGCAGGCAACGGTCGCGTGTTTCTGACAGCTGCGTTGCCACACTTGCGGCCACAACAGCCGAGGAGAACAAGACGAGCTGGGGGAGCGTCTTCCACACACCATCCAGTAAAAGGATCAGAGGAGCGAGGGCCACACCGATTCGGGCCATGAAGGAGTTGTAGCCCATCCCGTTTTGTCTACAACATAGAAAGTACAGTATAGACCTCATGGTGTTGCAAATAGATCCACGCGCGCCAGTATCTCGCATCGTTTCACTGCACGGATGCAAACAAGTCGCCGCCTCCAGAGGTGAAGTAAGACATGACTTTTTTTTTTCCGAGCCCACCTGATAACAGTGGGAAACAGCTCAGACGAGTAGAGCACAGTGGTTCCAAACGATGCTGCAGCAAAGCCTTTTCCTACGATTGCAACCACTGTTCTCAAGGTAGACATATCTGGGGGGAGGGTCACAGACATCATGAAGTATGACAGCATCTTAAAATGACGGCTCGATCCGTGAAAATATAGCAACGGCAAAACCTTTTGGCACCACCACGTTGATTCCCAGAAAGACTGCGAGCATCATCAGCATTCCCACCTGCGTGGGCTTCCTGCCAATCCTGTCCAGTAAGAAGAAAATGGACAATTTGCCCGGCACTTCAGCTGAAGAGTAGAGCAATTGAGTGAGGTAGATGTTGAGGCCAAAGCCGCTGATGTTGAAGGTGATGCCGTAGAATGCGATTGCCACGCTGAGCCTGGAGAAGAGAGAGTGGACTGTAACATGAGGTGACCCGCACCCACAAATGGATGCGGGGGAACATCATTTATCTTGCGCACAGACCAAAGCGAACCGGTGCATAAGCACAGTCTTCTCATTTTAGGTGTTCTCATCAGGTCCAAGTAGGAATACACTCGCCCTTTCTTCTCTGACACCACAATGGAGGACAGAGTCTAGAAATGTGAAAGGAACATTCTTGATGACTTTGACAATTAGAACATGACACTTACGAACATTATGAGGACGTTGTGAACCTCGGGTTGAAGTCTTTGACAGAAGGCCTCGGTTCCGTTCATTTTGGCACATTTGACGAGACACAAGTGAGCTTCCTCCATCTTTCCGTTGGCAATGAGCCATCGAGCTGACTCTGGCATCCACCTACAGGTCAAGGACAAAATTGCTGCGTTCAGATTTAATGGCCAAATTATTGAAAATGGACTTTTGGATTGTTTGTATGCAAGTACCGTAGTTAATTCTGAAGCAGCTGCTCACTACACTGTGAAAATATTTTTTTTTACTTGACACAGTGTCCTACAGTCTGCAAAAGTTGAATCGAGGGGACTAGACAGATTTTTGGATTAAAGGTTAACTTATTCAACCACCGGAAAGAGCCCAGTGTCCTTCATTCAAGTTTTGTACATTATCATCACCTGGATGACTGAGAATCTGAACAATGTCCACAGTGTCTCATTTACTAAATAACCATTCATTAGAAATGGTCAGTGTATGGATGCTTTGGGCTTGTGTGTGTGTGTGTGTGTGTGTGGGGGCGGGGGTGAAACAACCCCAAAAGATGGTACATGTAGTTGGTTTATCTTTTTATCTTTGGCCCTTGTGAGGAGAGGCGGATAAGAAAATGGATGAATGGATGGATGGATGGATTTATATAATTTGGGGGGTGGCGGGGGGGCCTTGGAACAGATTAGGGCATTTACATGGAAAACGCGTTTCTACTTACAAAATGTTCTAGTTAAGAAATTTATTCTAGAACTAATTAATTTCATAAGTAGAGGTACTAGTGTGTGTGTGTGTG